>NC_072737.1:134208923-134380934 GCF_026930045.1 Uloborus diversus
CTTTTGGGGTACTTTACGAGCATATATTCATAATAATGAAGTACCCAATTTATTGGAAAAGAGATAATGCAATACTATGTCTTTAATTCCAAAATACATTTTCTTCTCTTTTATAATGTTACAATAAATTATCTAAATAAAAAATTAAATTAGTAACTTGTAAAAAAGTTTAAATTTTCTTTTTAAATATTTATATTTTGTGCATTTAAACTATTTTTGCTTTGTAAGATCGTGTAAATTGGGAGGAAAAAAAGGTATTTTTGGTTTATTTTGCTGCTTTTTTGTGATATTTAAAGAAATTACTCTATTTAAGTAAAACTTTATGAGATATTAATGTTACCAAGAGTTAATATTTACCCCCTCAAACATTTTTTTAAATGATATATTTTAAATTTTGTAAAAAAAAATCGAAAAAGGTCGATTATTTTGCATTTTGCATTTTGGACATTTTTTGGGATGATTTTGGAATTTAAAGGTATCATCCTCAAAATTTTAATATTTTTGGGGTGATCTATTGATGCTAAAAGGCAACTTTTGAAACTTCAGGCATTTCTAAAATCGAAAACAAAAAATTTCACTCCACCCTATTATGTACGACCATGAAAGCAGGCAAGATTTTGTCCAATACTTCACTTGCTAGAGGGCTCTTAACACCTTACGTAATTTTATAACCGCATTGTATTTAGTTCTGTTAACATTATACAGATGATGAAATGTTATTCACAATGGAGTTAACGCTCTTGTATTGAAATAAAAGATCTAGAATGAAGTAAATTTACATATTCCTTTAAAAATACAACTACAACTTCTATCAGTTCTTTTTATTGCTAAGGAAAATATCTCAAAAAAGCTTAAAAGTTGTTTTACATACTTAAGCAAGTCACACGGAAACGCTTTATTAAGTACCTAAAATGCCGATCAATCTCAATGTTACATAATGAATAACGGGAATAATTTCTAAAAATAGTAGCCCAGAGTTTTTTTTCTATAAAGACGCTGGATTTGATGGTTCATGAGAGAAGACAGGCAATATTGATTTAATGGGTAAAATGGCTTCCATACTTTTTTTTGGAAGTGACGTTGCGTAAATCTTTATTTAATAAAGACGCTAGCATGTCTTCTCTCCTTATGTTATTTTTCAAATAAAGAACAAACTTGGATGCTAGAATGAGCAAGAGCATATTTATTATAAAAATGGTTACTGAAGCGTAGAAAAGGGAAAGCTCTGCTAGCTTTTGGAACCTTAAAACCAAGAATATTTGGACTAATGCGTAGTTTATCAGTGTGGTTGATTCATAGTTAGCTGATTATTAGGGTATGCTGATGTTTTTGTCATGTATATAATGTCAAACAAATATTGAAATACTAAAAATATTTTTCAGGTCGGATCGGTACCAAAAAGGTTTTAGTTTGAAGTTAGTGAAGGATTAGAAGCAAAAACTTTGCGAACTAGTAATGTTTAAAAAGGAATATCTTTACACATATAATAGTGAATTATGGAGTAACGTTGACGTCATTAACAATGAAACTCGTGCTACGGTATGATAACTTAATAATATTTTTTTGTATATTTGACATGCAGGGAAATTATTAATTGTGACAAGGCTGAACTGGATTCGGTCAATTAACTTTTTTACTGGTAAGACTCATTTTAGGAGAATGAAAAAACGTAAAAATGGTCAACATTAACGCTATCGACTGGATTTAAGGGTTATTCCATTTGAGTCAGGGTTAAAATTTAAACTATCAAAATATCACCAAACAGGCAACTGCTTCGTTCAAATGTAGAAGCAATTTTCACCCGTCACACCTTGATGGGAAATTTTCTAGTTATCCATATCTTTCACTATTTTCTAAATAAGGAAAAGCATTTGATTTTGTAATAAACATTTTAAATACGTCACTATAAAATGGAAGATGCTTTGAGAAATGTGGTAAGGATGCACAAAATAATCGAAAAAGCATTATTTAACGTTTTGCATATGTGTAGAAAACGGAGCAAGTTAGCAACAATAAACTACACATGCACATATTATCTTATTTTGGAGTGACTTTTTTTTTGTATTTACCTAAAACAGAAAGACATGCAAAATGTTTCAGCGCAATGAAAAAAATATATATATTAATTTGACTTCGACATCTTGAATTCAAATTATGTTTTTCACAATCACGAGTGTGTGTATGTAGGCGTGTGTGTTTGTGTGGGTGGGTAGTTGTGTGCATGTGTAGGTGTGTGTGTATGTCTAGGTGTCTGTATGTATGAGTGTGTGTGTATGTGTTTGTGTGTGTAGGTGTATGTGTGTGTGTAGATGTATGTGTAAGTGTGGCAAGTGACGCAACCTGGAGACGGTTTTCGCTACAGGAGCAGCATCGTGAGGCGGCCGGCCGATGGTGGTGCTGCAGAGGGAGGCGGGGGGAAATAAAATCATAGGAATTCAAAACTGTTAAGTAAGAACAATAGCCAATCGTGATTGCTCAAAAAAAACGTGCTCTTATTACATTCAGGTTACATTTAATGAAATTATTACCATTATGAATAAGTATTCAGAGGATTAAGTGGTTTTCGATTTATTTTTAAAAGTGATGCAATGCTTAGTTGTTCAACTTCATGAGCTATTAAAATTAACGAAAGCAATGCTAATCATTGTACTTTTGAATTGCTTTGCATTGAATTTTGTGACAGTTATGTGTAATTTTCTATTTACTGGTGTTTCTTCGATTGCAATATTAGACTAAATTCTGACAGTTAAATAAAAAATAAATATCCTTCGTTACTTTTATTTCCCCTCCAACGGTTTTATTAACGTATGTAAGCGATGAACATTTATAAAAATTTTGAACTTCTTGTTTTACTACATTAAAAATGTTTATGTAAAAATTTATTGTTTCTGCTCCTTAATCATCAAATCTGTACCTCAAAACCAAAAAGACGTAAGTCCTAATTATGATAATTTTTTCGGAGAGAGAAAAAAAAATTTCTGGCGCATGCAAATTAAGAAATGCGCGTTCTTTTAACCTTGGTAATAAACATAAAATATTTTTTTTAAAAGAACTACGTTCACACGGTTCAACGTGGAATAGGTTTCGCAAGTTTTGGATTTACGTGAGTCTGGTTCGGAGGTGCCGAGTTTTCACTTAAAAACACGTAAAAAATAGAGAAAATTGAACGGAAGCAAATGCTAAGATCATTTTCTGAATAAAGATTCCTTAAACTTGTGAATCCACAAAATAAATCTAGTATCGAAAAATCTGAAATAAATCATCAAGAAAGTAAAAGCGATGTATTTGACATTATTCAGTGAAGATCATATTTTGATCAACCTTGATATTTATGGATGATTTTTTTATTTTCCCTTTCCGAAAAACAACCTGACTTCAAGACATGCTAGTTTAGCTAAGCAGTTAGCTGCTTGTTAGCAGTTTAGCTAAAAACAATTTATAAAACAAATGTATTATCTTTAAGCAATCAATCTACTAAAAGTACTTATAAAGGGGGGGGGGGGTGCTCAGCTTTTAAAATGTATTTTTTCATAGAAATCATTAAAATTAGTCGGTTTTATTTTACTTTTCTATTAATATGGGACCAGAGATATTGTTTGAAGTGTTAAATAAAGAGTTCAGTTGCTGATAAATAAGCAGTTTACCTATTTCACGATCATATTGCATTGACTTTGATATATAAATGAGATATGTCTATTAGATATATATTTACAGTGCTGGCCAAATTATGGACTAAGACTGTTTTAAAAGCAAATTCTTTATTAAATACATAAATATAGATACATTAATGAACAGTGAAATAATTATCTAATAACTAGTATGCATTCCCTTGCTCTTGATGAGCATTTTAAGTCTTTTTTGGCATACTTTTCACAAGGTTTACACCATTTCTTAACAGTTTTTGTAAAAGGAGGTAAAAATTGTTTATACTCACTATTTTATATACTCAAATACACATACTCACTAATTACCAGAAACTAACTTTAAATATAACATAACACACTAATAAAAAGAACTAGCAAACTGTTTAAGCTGATTGAGGTTATGTTCCTGGTAGGTCAATAAACAAAGAACATAAACAAAGCAGACAGTGCTGCCACCTGCAAACATTAAATTATGCTAAAATAACGTAATAATCAGTGTACAGTATGTACTGTACTTTAACAGTAAAATAAATAGTATTTTAGTACACAAATAGTGTACAAAAACAAAAAAAAAATCTCTTGAGTCTAATAATTTGGCCAGCACTGTAAGGTCCAAAAAATACTTATATCATTTAATGTTGTGGGTAAAATTTCAGCGGATGATTGAATTCCTTAATATTTTTTCTCTAAAATATCTCTATGATGACCGAAATCCATCTTGTGCCATCTGTAATGAAAATCTCACAGCTAGTTTGACATTGCATTAATCAAAGCTCTTCCCATCAATGTAGAACCTGAAGTTCTAGAGCTGAGTTATACCCATTCATAATTTATACCATTCTTTACTCGTTGACTGGAATGAAATTTCATTTCACATTTCATGTCAGCTGCAAATATTTTCACCTTCGTTCTCATGTTAAGGATTATTTCCGTTTCTAGAAATAAAATATTTGCGTTTTCTTGTGACATATGACCTATCATATTTTACTAAATATTACGTCGTGTACTTGAAATACATTTCAATGTATGCTTATGTGAAATTGAATCTTTTTTTTTTTTTTTTTTGACGACTGCATTTACTTTTTCCGATTTTCCCTGTTGCATCGCGGTTAGAATATTCGTTCGCAGTTGGGACTAGAAAGATATAGCATTAAAATTTACTACATTTTTGGCTATTAGGAATGGAAAACTTTTAGTTCAACTACACAAATCAAACCATTAATAATTTGGGCTAAGTTTATTTTGCCCTAAGTGTTTAGTCCAATTATTTGGAACTATTTTCAAAGCTTTATTTATCTTTTGTGGTTCAATGTGTGTATGATTCTTTGCTATGAAAAGTATTATGTTTGAAAGGAGAACATTACTATATCGAATATTTCGGAAGTGCACAGTTTTTTCTTCCTTTTACAAAAAAGAAAGTACTGTATTCGCGAAAAAAATTTCATTAAAAAATCGTCCTTAATTTCCATTCTGCTCATCCTGAAATGAAAGTTAAGTTTTTTTTTTTTTTTCGACTCGACCACACGTGGATAAGTGCCTCAGAACGTACAGACATGCGAATAATCCATTTTGATGATTCTCGAGTTAGTTACAGCGAGATTTTTCGTGACGTTATGTATGTACGTGTGTATGTGCGGATGTGCGTATTTATGTCGCATAACTCAAGAACGGTATGTCTTAGAAAGTTGAAACTTGGTACGTAGACTCTTAGTGGGGTCTAGTTGTGCACTACCCCTTTTGATTGCATTCGTGTGTTTCTTAGCGTGTCTTTTGCCCCTTTTTGGGGGGAAATCATGGTTAATTTCGATGTAAACTCAAGTGGTGTTGAGTGGTATGTAGTATTTGGCGGACACTTGGCAATATATCGCCAGTCTTTTAGTCGCCAAGTTTTGTCGCCAACTTGACAACAAATTTGGCGATTTTTTTTTTGTTAAATCTGGTTTTAATTTAGCCACTGTTGGTGATAATTAGAGAGTAAACTATTGAATCACATTAAAATTGCCAATAATGGAAAAATGGCATTAAATTGGAGTAAAAGGAAGTCATGTGAAGCACATATCATCTCGTTTTAATTACGAATGTAGCATAAAATGAAATAATTCTTAATACATTGGACTATAGTATATTCATATTCTTTGTTCAGAAACATAAATAAATATGTATTCTTTTATAAATAGATTTTCTCTTTGAAGAATTTAGATTTAAGTTCCTATTTTCAAAGAAAATTTGATTGCAACTAGTGTGAGGTCTGACTATTGGTCAAGAAAGGCTACAGTAATGTACTATTTGGTAAAGCAGCTTGGACCCGGCTTACTTAATCTTATCAGCTTTATATGCACTCTCGTTCGTTTTTTAATAGGCGAAGGAGACATTTGATCTGCCAAAAGTAAAGAGAAGAACTAGTTTTGAAGTTTTCTTTATGTTTCATCTTTTCTGCTTTGCAGGTATTTTCTAAATGTAAAACTTATACTAAAGGAACGGGGATAGTGTGAATAATCTTATTTAGAACCACGCCCCTTTCCTTTTTCTCAAAGCCTGATTTAACTTATTGTGTTCTCATGTTGAAGTGTTGTTTTCCAATACTTACATAAAAAATAAATGTATCCATATTATGCCCACATAACTACATGAAACAGCCATAAAATATTACGACAGTTATAAAAATCACAGTCACGCAAATCAAATTTATTTCATAATAAATATTTTTTCTCAATTTCATCATTTACTTATCTACAGTGCTGGCCAAATTATTAGACTAAGACTGTTTTAAAAGCAAATTCTTAATTGATTACATAACTATAGATACATTAACGAACAGTGAAATAATTACATAATATTTAGTATGCATTCCCTTGTTCTTGATGAGCATTTGATGTTTTTTTGACATACTTTTCACAAGGTTTACACCATTTCTTAACTTTTTAGAAAAGGAGGTAAAAATTGTTTATACTCACTATTATATATACTCACATACACATAATCACTAATTACCTAAAACTAACTTTAAATATAAAAGAACACACTAATAAAAAGAACTAGTGAACTGTTTAAGCTGATTGAGGTTATGTTCCTGGTAGGTAGATAAACAAAGAACATAAACAAAGCAGACAGTGCTGCCACCAGCAAACATTAAATTATGTTAAAATAACGTAATAATCAGTGCACAGTATATACTGCACTTTAACAGTAAAATAAATAGTATTTTAGTACAAATAGTGTACAAAAAAAAAGAACTCTTTAGTCTAATAATTTCGCCACCTCTGTATGTATTCTCGCATGAGAAAACTATTCTCGGAAAAGATTTTTTCCAGTTGCATCCAAATACAAAGGTATTGCTATTTTAAATTAAAAAAATATTTAGCCTAAAAAATAATTAGTTTTAAAGTTAAATATATAGTCAAATTGAAAAAGATGAGCAATTCATTTAGCATAATATTCATTTTAAACCAAAAATTATTCCTCTTATCATTGATCAATGTCTCTGTAGATGAGGATACCTCTGTATGTTCTCCTTGTGCCCTTTAAAAGGTTAAAAATTCTTTCATCTTCCTTACGCAATTTTGTAAGCAATTATGACAAAAAGATGATATACTGCTTTAGCTCTGTAACGGCTCCAACAATATCATAAAAGAGTGTTCAATATCACCATTAATTCAATGTTTCCATTGAAACTTGAATGAAATATCTGATTTCTTATTTTGAGGGTTGAATTGATCGCTTTCAGTTTCTTGTTTTTCGAGAAATAAAGCTGATAATTGACAGCTACTATTGATATGCAAGATATCTTTGGTACTGAAAACTGGTGTGAAATTATATTTTGGCGAATAAGTATAAACAAACTTTGGGTTAGGTTTTCTGCAAACAATCGATTTTACATGCTTTATATATTTTTTCTTGCCTTATGCAAAAAGATAAAGGAGTGAGCTTTTGTCTTTGCTTTCCAATGCATTAAAATTTCATGATGATTCCTAATGTTGCTCAGGGGATCAATAAACAAAATGAATTGAAACAAAAAGGAAAAGCACATTCGTACATAGTATAGCATTTCATTATTAGCAAAGAACACAGCAAATATTTACAAAAATTCTTCCGAATGAGTTCTGATATTTTTTTTTCTCTTTTTATCTTAGTTAAGAAATATTTTGTCTAAGGTGCTTAATAGACATGATAGTACTAGCATGTTAACATTAAGAAGAAATTACAGTTATTTGTCGTTTATTTCATAGCTAATATTGTACTAAAACACCCATTGAAGGCACACCCTTCATTCACAAAAATAAATAGTCCAATATTGCTTGCTATTTTAGTAAATTAAAATGCATAAAGTAAATCTAATTACACACTAATTCCAAAGCGACTGTAAAAAATAAAATTAACGCAGGGACACTTTTCCGAAGAAGTAAAAAAAGAGAGGTATATATTAATCATTATAAAAAAAACTGTAAAGTATTTTTGCTTGTAAAATGTCATACCTGTAAAACATAGCACACTAAAAACGTAGCATAAAATATTGTAATTTAATTTTTAGCTTTCAGTTGAACACTTAAAATGAAACACAATATTAATAAACGTCAACTTTTCTAACCATTGTAAAATGTTTTGAAAGTTGTGATTTGAATCATGTTTTTCTACCAAGAACAAAGTTTCTCCAGCTAATTCCACACACTAGTAAGAAATATAATTAAAACTAACTAAACTAAAGTCTTGAAATTTTAACATTAGTTAAGTCGTTCAATGTTAAAATTGGCTCATCACATGAATTTTCAAAAGTGTTTTCCTTTTATTTTTTGGTACTTTGTTGTCGATGATGGGACACCACAAAGCAGTTTGGAACGAGTAATTCTCAACATGGCCGAAAATCGTTGCCTAAAACCCGTTTTATTTTAAAACCAGTTCAATCCACGCTTCCTTCATACGGCCACTGTAAAAATATGCTGGCAACATCAACGACCTCACCATAGTAAATTGCTTACTCAACTCACTTTTTTATTGTACAGGCTAGTTAATGGCACAAAATTGAGACACCCATGAAATTGATAGGACGATAATGTAAAAATTTACAAAAAATAAAAATAACGTCGATTTATTTCAAAGCCAACTGCATTCAAAGTATGTTTACCTGTAAACAATTAAACGGTACTGTTAATTTTTAGAGTGAAATAAAAATAAAACGGTGCAATGAGTTTTATTTAAACAAAAAATAACTCATTTGGGAAAAGTAAGTGGGCTGACCGTGAAATAGTTTTCGTCTTTCTTGTGAGTTATTGAGCAGCCAAAGAAATGCTTCTTACTCTCTTTTGACCAAAGTTGATGGTTCTTTGATATTTGGACCCGGACCTCTGAGAGCACCACCATCCACCGGCCACTGCAAGTGCTGCTCCCCTGGTCCTAGGCCTCCACCAGCTGCATTGTCCACCAGAGTTCGCTCCTCCTGGGCTTTATCATCTATGTTTACGTACACGCACGTTTACACGCACACGCGCACACACGCCTACAAAAACAACCTTCACACACACCACTGTCCAGGTTTGGACGTGCCCGAGACGCCTGGACCGGAGGACTAATAGCAACCGCCCAGAAGGAAAGACGTGTTAGCGGAAGTTTGCTGTGTGTTGGATGCAGTTTTCGTCTAAAGAGGATTATGTACATTTGAGAGGATCGTGTGCAAAAAATGCCGATCTAGGTTTTTGTCTATGTTTTTGTCTAAAAAGGGTTAAGTAACGTTTAGATGATCTGGTGTAAAAAATTGTCGATTCAGAATTTCGGTACAGTTTTCGTCTAGGGAGGATTAAGTAAAGTTTAGATGATCTTGTGAAAAAAATGTCGAGTCAGATGTTGGATGCAGTTTTCGTCTAAAGGGGATTATGCAAAGTTGAGAGGATCGTGTGTAAAAAAATGCCGATCCAGGTGTTGGATGCTGTTTTTGTCTAAAAAGGAATATGTAAAGTATAGATGATCTTGGGTGAAAAAATATCGATTCAGATGTTGGATACAGTTTTCGTCTAAAGAGAATAATGTAAAGTTGAGAGGGTCGTGTTTAATAAAAAATGTCGATTCTGGTGTTGGACTCTTTTTTTTTTTTTTGTCTAAAGAGGATTAAGTAAAGTTGAGATAATCGTGTGTAAAATAGTCGATTTAGTGAAACATGAGCAGTTTGTAGAGACAATAAACCCAACGAGTAAGGTCCTATCACAGTGAGTGATTGAGAAACCACGATGTCAAATTCAAAACTGATTTTCTTATCTATTTATTTTTTTAATACATACAGATGAGTTTTGGTGCTAAACGACTCAGCTCTGTTGCACAATTCATCTATATTGCTGGAGATTATGAAACTCTTTCGTATCGCACGTCAATTTTAAGCATATATCCGCATTCAGTTTCGGGTTAGAAATTATTGCCCAACTTGTCAGCGAGCGCGTCTCATTTTCGCGGCACAGCATCAATCACTCCCACTTCACATTCAGCACATTATATGTTATCCCTAAATATTTAAATTTTCACGAAACATAATCCAGTAAAATCGATCTCCAGTGTGAGAGCGAGGTAGATATTTCGAGGAAAGTACTGCTACGTATTTATGCTTTGCTACAACGACAGGCTTGTCGCAAAGAAAACATATTTACAGAAAAATTCAATAGCGCTTAGTGATTTCTGTCAGATTAACGAAAGTCGAAACCTTTTTTCTTTTTCTTCTTCATGCATTGGAAAGGAAAAGCTTAATAATATAACTCTGAAACATGTGCAAGTAATATTTTTGGAATTCCACGCTTAGCAGCATTAAATTTTAGCATTTTATTTTAAACTAAAAACGTTTTCATTTCATGTACTCCTGAATACTAAAACCACAAAAAAAAAGTTAAGTAGGGTTATTACTTTTCAGTAGAAGTCGATTAGCTGTAGCTGAAGAGTTTGGTTCCAGCATTACGTTAGAAACACACATTCTTTTTCTTAAAAGCAAAAATAGTATGAGTTTCTCGAGCGCATTTTGACATAAGATGGGTAAACAGAAGAAAGTAAAATATGGAATTAAAATGTAAACTGAACATCTACTTTTTAATCTCAATGTGCTTAAGAAGAGCAAAAAATAAATGGCAGGAAAAACTATAATCTTCCTAAAACTCTCATTTGAAAGAAAAAAGAAACCTTCTTATTACGTGTGCGCCAACTTTGAGTCAATTTTTGATGCTTTTTAGGCACATCTTTCTATTATTTGACATAACGGGATGGATATTTTACAAAATATAACCGAACATTTCAGAAATGTAATACGAAAGCTGAATCAAATTCCAGATAGCTAGGGAAGGAGAAGGTAAATTTCGCGTAGCACAACGTTGTTTACATGAGTGTAACAATTCTGAGCCGCCATCTTTTTCTCTCTCAAAATATAATTTTGCCTCGTCCTGTTATAATATTGACAAGCAAAGCTAATCATAATTAAAATCTGCCATAAAAATTGCTCTTTTTGCATTTATTTTAAATTTTTTCTCGAAATTTCGACAGAATGAAAAAAAAAAATTCCTTGAGTATCAACTTTTTAAATTAAATTTTGACAAAAATAGTGAACACTCGACAAGTTTTAAGTGAATACACTTTCTTGAAATTTTTTGGACGTATTTTAAATATACTTTATTTACTTATTTACTTATTTAAAAAAATTAAACAGTTTTTTATTCAAGCAGAAAAAAAATGAAAGAAAACAGATAAATTCGGAAAAAAAGCAAGAAAGAATAACAGATGTCTAACTGACTTAAAATTAGTTAGAATAAACTATCTCCCATTTTTTCGAGGTGACTACACTGCTTCTTAAATTAGGTTCTTTTGTAATTTTGAAAGGTTCGTCTATCATTCGTCCATTATTTGCCTCCTATTTATTGCTATAGGGTTTTAAAAAAAGGCCAAGCGGCATTCTCAAAATTATAAAACGATATCTTACAGAGAAATAGCAAAAGTTCTTGGAATAATACAGTATCAAGAACGAAAACAGGTGGCATAAAGCTGGAATTTACGTTTATAACAATTATTAGCACAAACCTGCGTAAAACAACTTTAATACAACCCTTAAACAAAACAAAAAACGCTATTTAAATGCCGCTTCTGGATACTATTCTTAAATACATCGAAATACAATATAGGGAAGGGTGGACTACAATGAGACAAAAAACACAATTTTTTAATTTTTCGTATATTGGTGAGTTCTAAAGCACAGAAACATATTTGATTATATTAAAGGTATCAAATTACAGTATATTGCATCAAATTTAGCCCATTTAATGTTAGAAAAAGAAAGTTATGAGGCTTTATAAATTCGATGAAAAGTGTATCATTGTGGTCCAATTATGGGCCAGTATGAGACATTAAGTAGGACCACAATGGGATAGTTGAAAAATCACTGTATTTTTACCTAAAATATTGCCATCTCATATGCTCATATTACATCGCCCCTGTTTGAATCTCCAATATCACACTGTTCCATTCCCTTAACATTGACATTAATATTCTTTAAATTATTCCATATAGCTTTAGTTGATTTTTGAACGGAAAATAAATTGCAATAGAACTGCCTTTTCACTCTTTTAATATCCTTATTTATTCTATTTCTATAAGTCTTGTAGGTTAATAAATCGTCGTAGTTTCTAGTGTGAATAAATTTCTGATAGAGCTTATTTCTGCATTTAATCTTTTTTAGTAAGTCATTGTTCATCCAAAACTTTCTCATTTTTTTCTTCTTTTTAAAGACAATAAAAGGGATAAAATATCATAGTATTCAGAAAATGTTTTCAAAAAGGCATTGTAGTTGTCATCAATGTTATTAAATGTCAAGATATTCTTTCAAGTTATTGTAGAAATAAAAAGTCTGAAATCTTCAAGGAATTGCGGATTGTAAGACCGGAGATCATAGGTTCAGTGCAAACATTATTTTCATTTAAAACTATATGATCATCAACAATTGATTTCTGATTATTTAAAAAAAAACAAGCAAATAATCAGGAATATCTGAGATGATTATGCCAGCAAAAATTTCCCGATTAAAATCAACAGAACCAAAGTTATCGTAACTTGCAATGTCAAAATTGCCTAAGTTTTCGAGGTTAAGGTCAAAAAAAAAAAAAAAAATCATATACGTTTGTAGCATATCAATTATATCAATTAAAGTACTATAAGTTATTTGAGTAGGTTTGTTAATATAATTAATGCAGCAGTGGGATCTGAATAAGTCTTGTATTATATTAAGATGGTCATTTTTTTCAAGAAAATAAATATTAAAGTCTCCAAAAATGCATATTTGTTTTTTGATTTCTTTAACATAATCACCCAGAGAATCAATAACAGAAAAAAAAGGAAGTAAAGTCACCTTTTGGAGGTTTATAAATAGTTGAAAACGCAACTTTATCAGCTTCAACAATGACAATTTCACAAAATTCAGTTATAAAAGTAAATTTAACACATGTAAAAACATTACTACAATTTTGTTTTACAAAAAGAGCTACTCCTCCACCAATTTTATTCATTCTGTTAATATAATGGCAGTTGAAACCCGGAAAATATGTAAACCCATCCAAAATGCCTCAAAGCTCAGTGATTCCAATTATTATGATATCATCAATTTCATTGATTAATCTGTTTAATTCATCAACCTTAGATCCAATACTTCTTCCATTTATGTGCAAAATAGTGCAGTTTTTAAATTCTCCAAGTGAGTTAGTGTTATGATTTGCGGTTTGAGTGTTCAGACTGTCAATATTATCATATACAGAGTTCATTGAGAAAAAGTAAATAAAGAGGGAAAGAGAAAGGTCAGTTGAAAAAAATAGAACTATTGAAGGTATAAGAAAAAGAAAACCAGCAGACACAGCCCATAATCCAATTAAATAGAATAACGAAAAAATACATGAACCAACGAAACACATAAAGCAACAAAGTAAATACCACCAAAAAAAGACTTATAAATTAAAGCAAGTCAACCAGTAATCTAAACAAATGAGTTAACACAGAAAACCAAATATAATTATAAAAGCAGTAACAATTAATGAATATTTTTATCAGATGCAAAGGAATCAATATAACGTTGCATTTCGGATAATTTTCTTAAAACTTTAATATGGCCTTTATGCTGTACAAGTATATCCACCCCCCCCCCCCCTCTTGTCCAACAGTTGACTTGAAAACTTCTTAGTTGCTTGTAAAAAACACTTCTAGCTCTAGTTAAGTTCTCAAAAATAGATATACCTGTCGATGTCAAAAGTTTCTTGTTTATAAACACTTTGTCCCGATTTTGCATTCTCACAAACTTGACGATCAAAAGTCTTGTCAACAACGCTGCTCCTTCTGTGTTTCAAGTTGAAGATTCTCTTGGCCTGCCAATTCTGTGAATGTTGATAAAATCTGTATGTAATAGGGATAGATTGAATTTTTCATTTAGAAAATCTATATCAGCATTGTATGGGTTTTCTTTACTAGTTTCGGCTAGAACATTTATTATTAGGGATTGTTTTCTACCATATTGTTCCATTACATCAACGTTATTATCAAGGCATATTAATCTAGATTGCATATTACTCACCATTAAGGTCACTGAAAAGGTCATTCCATTTTGTTTCCATTTTCTTCAGCTCATCTTTTAACAGGTTGTTTACCCGATTGCACAAATTTTCATCATTTTCTTGTGTAGAAATCATCAATTTCACGTCCTTTTTTAACTTGCAACTTAAATCATCAAAATCACGTTTCCAAACCTCTTTTAGCTTCTGGAGTTCGCTTGTATCATCACCAAAATTTGATGTCGTAGGTGTAGAGGCTGTTGTTAGTTTCACCTTCGGAGGCATTTTGTTCAAAAAAAAAATGCCGTAATACTATCAATTATGTACAATAATGCCTCATGAGGTACTTATACACAAAAACTGACCTCCATTTGCCGCAACTTTAAAAATAAACAATTACATGTAAAACATATATTTAGCATGAACAAAAAAGATTGGCAATTATCAACAAGCAATTAGTTATAAATGAAAATTAAACGCACACTACACACACCCGCGTGAACGCTCGTACAAAATACCAAATTTATTTTGTATTATAAAGTTTTCCCTTCTGACGGCAGTCCCTTGACTGGCTTTCTTTTTTCTTTTTCTTGTTTCTAGGTGTTGTAGTACCATAGGCTTTTAGGCATTTACTTATTACGGTTGAAGTAAAGTTTTACCTTTACAGTAGCATTCCATGGCTTCAGTAAGAAATTAAAAAATATATATATCTTTTAAAGAAAGATACTTAAATTTATTGTTCTTTGAATTTTGGTAAATAGATTTGGTGGTAAAAGAGCAAATGTTTCGATTTAACCAAAATTCAACTAGTGAAAAGTTTTAAAATTTTAATTACGAAGTAAAAAAGAAAGAAGAATTTTAACAAATTAGACGTTGCGTTATTGGGACTTTACTGCGTACATCCAAAAGCAATTCAGTTAAAGACATTTAAGGGTGCGATCGTTAGCAAACTTTCACTATAGTGTAATTTTTGTAATTTTAATGAAATGTTTCCTCTTATTGTCACTATTATTATTCTACTACTCGTATTTTTGACCCCTATTTCTGAAACACTAGCAAACTTTAACGGAAAGTTTAAAAGTTTCGATTTTCTAATATCAGTTTCGATTTTATTTGAAATAATTATTTACAAAACAAGTACTGCTGCACTGCTGCCTTAAGTGAAATTCCAGGATCCGCATCGATCAGGTATTTATCAAAGAGTTTCCGAACAAAACTAAGACATAAATTATCAGCTTCAGTTCTGCTTTACAAGCAGCTTTAACTGGTGCTATGAGATGAAATTCTATTTCACATCGTATGTCAGCTTCAGCATACTTTCGCTGCCTTCAGTTTTGGGCTGGAAATTATTGCCCAACTTGTCAGCAGGAGGGTCTCATTTCCACGAAGCAGCATCAATCACTTCCCGTTCGCATTCAACAGACGATTTTTCACCTCAAAATATTAAAATATTTATCGACTGTAATATAGTCCTTAAATAAATGTTTTATTTTGTAGAAAAATTTAAACAAGTGCTTTAAAGAACCGAAAGCTTGTTTTTATTTTGTTTCTTGCTTTTAATGAATTTTCTTGCATTTGCATTGACTAAATAAATTCCAGAACAACGAAGAAAAAATAAAAACCGTTAATCTTGCTTCACATAAAAGTTCAACTTAGGTCTGATTTTGATATTTTGTTATTGAAAAAATGATTCAAATACGTTAATTTTTATTTTTGTGCAGTGATTCTAATTGGTTCTTATTTGGAGAAAACTTTGATTAAAAAGAGTTCTTTTAAAATACTTTTAATTAGTGTGTATCAAAGCTTTCAAATTTTTCATCTATAAAGTTTCAATAAAAATTATTTGTTAATAAATCACTTAAAAGAAATATCATTTTACCATACTGAAAACTGATAAATGTTCGGAGAATCAAGATTTGAGCTTGTTCTATTTAGACTCTGGCGTCATTGTTTTGATAATAGTGAATTAAAATTTTTATGCACTTTTAATAATTTACAATAGTCGATAAGAATCACATTACATTTAATTACGCATATAGTTACATTTATAGCTTTTACTTGAAAATGTAACTTGCTCATATAGTAAAAGGTACTACTTTACAGAAAAGATTTCTTTGTTTTCATGAACTGTATTGCGTAGGAATTATTTAATTTTTACCACTTAATACAAAGCGAAAAAAGTAATTTATTCCAAAAAAAGGGGGGGGACTTAATTTTTTTCCTGAATTTCTATTTTACTTATGCTTGAATTAATTTTGACTAGTATTTCCTGTTTAGAAGCATCATGTGCAAGCCATCGAATTCTCCAAACCCGAATTGAAAATAGCAGTTTTCTCCTGCCTACTTTTGTATGAAAAACGATAGTCATAAGGTTGAAATTAAGAATGTAGTCAACATAAGGGCTAGTTGTGCCCTTGTTTTTTTAGTTGTAGTCTAATTTTCAAAAAACCTAATCTTTTAAGAAGCGGGAGGGGGGAGGGCAAAAATCTGCTCATTTAAATGAAAACTGATATGACGTCATAAATTGGAAACCACTTGACGATATATACAATGTTGTTTAGTCAATTGTGCCTAACGTGGTGTTAAGATGACAATATTGGCGATAACTAGATTCCCATAGAAGGAATGTTAAACGTTGGCGAGAATTCAGTTTTTAATCTCTGCAAGGCGGATTTTCCTGCATCGAAGAGCTACTATCTGGGAGCAGGAGTATAAATATTCAAAATGCTCTTTTGTTTGCTCCAAGGTACTATTAAATTTTATTTTGATCCAATTTCACGTTCTATTTAGGTTTTGTGGTTGCAATTTCAAATTTCAGGCTACAATAAAACATCACTTTTTTCTTAAAAGATTCAGATTTTATGCTAAACGCAGTGTAAATGGTGTAGAATAAATGCTGAAAAATATGCGCTTAAGAACTTTTTAAAGCATTTACATGAACATATGGACTCATTACTTTGAATTATCAAAACATATCTATTATTAAATAGGAGCAGAAATAAGTCATATGGAGTCCGCATCTGATTTTTAATGCAATGAAACAAAATACATGCGGTATAACACGTTTGTACAAAACGGGTTTCGATATTACACAGTACGAAACTTGAATTTAATACTTCATGGTTTTGATATAACATGAAAGTTATGTTAAAAAAAGATGGAACTTCATTTTTGTTTGATACATTCTGTTAATGTCGGATAATAACTTTAATAAGGTTTTACTTTGTTTTTATGAAACTTGGTTTCGATATAACACGGCACGCATCCCTTGATTCACATTATTTCTAATACAGTTTCGATGTAACACGAAACATGATTTCGATACAACGCGATATATATTGACATGATTTTTACTATGTGCATGATTAATTAGTGTAAAAAATAAGTTAAAAAGTTATTTTTAAAAACGTCTCGTTTAAACCGGTTTTGATACTGCACGGAAGGAATTAACCTTGTTATATGAAGGACGCCTGTATCTGATTGGGTTAAGATGTGGGAATGTGTTAAAGCTAGCTTGCTCTACGCTTCTTCTTCTTCTTCTTTTTTTTTTTTTAACCGTCATATTCATAAAACGATAAGGAACTATCCATAGCTTTTCCGAATACGAAGCAAACTAAAATATCTTGATGTAAAACATTTCAATCTGATTAAAGTGAACCTGTTTTACGAGTGGTTCATACAATTCCTATTATTTAAAGTAAATTCAAGACAGGTGAAAAATAATAAAAGTTGGGCAGTACATAGTGCAAGATGGTTTATGAAATATTGCACATCGTCACACGATAATTTAACTTTGAGAATTCAAAAAATCCATTATTACACTTTCTAGCCATCTCAATACACGCACTTTATGAAAACAAATTGAAAAGGAATTCTAAACTGTCGTTTGTTGCAAATAAACAATTTGAAAAAAAAAAAAAAAAAACTGAAGATGTTTATACGAGAGGCATGAAATTTTCATGCTCTTGCATAGAAATACTTCGTTTTCAGGGTGGAAATTGTTGTAAATGATTCATTTTTTCCGAAAGCAAATTTTGCTTACCATGTATTTTCTCTATTACAATTTTCGCCAAATGTTGCTTTGATCTGAATTAAATAGAAATCAGCACGTATTTAATAGGCATTTTTGTTAAAAGGGTTGCATAAAACCCCTCGGTAATTTGCAGGTTTTCGAGTGTTCAGAAAAAGAGTCAGGAATAAATTGACCCCTAAATTTGCAACTTATTTTGCGTATTTAATTTACCACTGGATTAACAAATATTTACTGTATTAACACTTAAAAATGGCTAAGAGGTTATTGTACAAAAAAGAATTACTAGTTTTTCTGGTGTTTTTTTAGTTTTAAAAGTGCTTTGAGCAATTTTTCGAAAACCGATATGATTTGAAACTTTTTTCGTTCCTTCAACTTTTTACTTAATAGCTATTTAAATAAGAACCAACCTTTAAAAAAAGTTTTCCAAATGCATTGATTCATATTTTGATAGATTAGAAGTTGGTTTGAATATGAATCTAAATGTATTTAATTTTTGACGTTATTTGTTCAAGTCAGTTTGCGGTCGATTTTTAGAACTCATTTCAATAAAACTCTACAGAGCAAAATTTTTGTAATATACGTATATCGTGTGGAATTTTTTTTTTTCACAGGAACATTTATTTGATAAAGTGCCTATTTTTAAATTAAAGCACTATTTCACCAGGAAGCTCCTTGCTTCTCATTTGCCTGGAAAAATATTATACACATACAGATACATATGTATCTATTGCTCTTATCGTATAGAACAATTAATTGGTAACACATTTATTAAATTTTGCCTGTTGTAGCAAACTATTAACTTTTAGTAGCCGTAACAGATTACATTATTTTTTTTATAAAATGCTCGTAGTTGAAAAAAAAAAGATATTCATGTCGTACTAACTATTGTCAATAACAAAACAGCTCCATTGCAGCCGCACTTTTCACAATCTTTTATACTTTGAGGAGCATTTTTAGCTTGCTTTCTCCTGAACTACTCTCCCAATCAAAGAGCAGATAAAATAGTTTTATCCTTCTCCAATTTTAAAAACAATTTTGCATCTTTATTTTATTAGAGTACAAATATCTAAATAGTGGTTTTTTGTTGGATTTTGAAAGTATACTCTTGAATAATAAGGAAAAAAAACTAGTAAAATATGTATTCCTTTTTACTTTTAAAAGCACACCACCTTTACGGATTCATGCTTACGAAAGAAATAATAATTTTTCTAAAATTTTACCAGTTTTTTGAAGTAAACTGTGATCAATTTGGAGCCCCACCAGTCAACTCGGGTTAAATATTCACTTGGGTGAAGCACTAACTGATGTCAAATTCGTTTAGGGAAAAAAGCGTTTAAGTACTGAAAATATTGTTAATTTAAATTAATCTAACTAAATTTAAGTTCAATAAAATCATGAAAATGCTCACAAAAATCAAATATAATATCGTTTTGTTTAGTATGACTCAATTTTCCAAGAAGAAATGATTAAACAATATTTATAGTGATTAAAAGAAATGCTTTCGCTATCATTCTTTTATTGTGAAAAATTAAAAAAAAAAATACATTCATTGTAACAGAAAAAAAATCATAGTGTAAATAAAAATTTCCTGAATTAAAAAATACTCCATCGAGATGCTCCAATTTTTTTAACAGTTGACAAACTCTATTTCATTATAAGAAGATGATTCCAATGCAATGTAATTTCCCCTTAAATATTTATTTATCTATTACTAAAATCCCCTCTCCCATGTAGTACTTTATTACAAAATTGAAAAGTATAAATAGTTTCATGCACCCCCTTATTTCAATATTACTCTTAAATACATCGAACTTACACATAACAACATACCTTGCGCTTATCTTAACTTGCTTACTTAACTTAAAATAACTAATTACTAACTAAATTCACTACCTTACTTATCTAACTTACTATTCTTAACTTAACTTAAAGCGCTCACTTAAACAAGATTATGTTTTAAAAGAATTAATTTATTTTTTTTTTCACAAAACTTAGTGATTTTTTTTTCAAAAGTTACAAAATTACAGCCTTGGACAATATTTCAAAACAATTTGATTAAGACACTATAAAGAATTCTTACAAAAAATACTGAAGGTCTTAATATCAAATTTCACGACTTCTCATAATTTAGACTTAATGCGAAAATTATTTGGATTATTATTTTATACTACTTTTCCATGATTTTCTGTGTTTTATCTGCGAGATAAAATTACTTGTAGAGCTAAAGCTAGATGAAACATGTTAGGATAGACAAGTTAGAAAAGTTTTTCTTACTTGAAACAGACGAAGCGTCGTCCTTGCTCCAAAACTTCCAACTTTACAGCCACACGCTACCAAACAGTAATAAACACAGTTTCTATAAGTTCGAAACTATTCTTCTTAACTCCAGTTCTTTCTACACTTTCCTAAAAGCACGAATACTGGATCGGTAGGGAAAAAGAACACAGAAGCGAAAAGTTTCTTCTGTTTTCTTTTATCAAAAAACTTAAAAACGCTAAAGAAAAAAATTAATCCTTTTCTGAGCGCCCCAAATCCTATTCTTTTTCCCTTTTACCCCTTACATGACAGAAGCCAACTTTCAAACCTTCTCTCACAAACCTCTTCGGCGTTCTGCGTTCCGTCACTTTGGCAAGTCTGGCTCGGTTGAAATGCGCACGCGCGATGACGTCAGAGATTTGAGAAACTGAGGCCCGGATTTTCTCGCGTTCCTGTTTTTACTACTACTACTACTACTAAGTTTACGTTAGTATCGGTAATCAGCTGTTTAGAGTAGTGTGAAAAGCAAGAGAAAAGGCGAAATTTAATTGTTAATATTAATTACAAACGAAAACGTTTCCAACAAAAGACTTTTTGATTAAATTCTAATAACTGAGATTATTACAAAATTTTGCTTTTTTTATGTAATTAAAAAGTCATATGTTAAATATCTTGCGAAAAAATAATAGACAATAACTAGCTTAAATTATTTTTTCCAAAGACCATACAAAGAAAAAAAAGAAAGTCCATTATGGGAAAAAAATCAAGATGCTTTTCAACTGAAATGTTTAATATGCTGAAACATTCATGGAAAAAAAGGCTGACAAAATAAAAATAGTTAACACATTGGTGATTTCTTTTATTCATAAAAACCGCTGAATTTTAGGAAAACAATTCAGCTATTCAGAAGAAAAATTTAAGAGGAAAATAAATTATTCAAACTGTTACTAGCATCAAAACAAGAATTAGTTATTTCAGAAATTTCTTAATCTAAATGCGGTTAGTTCCTTCGTTAAGTTTTGAAAAAATTGGTTTTCGGAGTAAACAAAAAAAAAATGGTGGGAGGGGAGGTGGAATTCTGAAAGGTTTTCTGTTGTAGTTTCAGTTTAAATAAACAATACCTACCAGTGAAGGTAAACCAGAAATAAAAAGTTACGAAATATTTCAGGAATTAAATGTAAGGAGCCTTCCTGTGTAAATCCTGATGTAACGAACAGACAGTGGCAATTTTATCAGAAAAAGTAAAAGTTAGCAGACAAAGTATAATTTTTTTCCGTTATTATTTTAATCAACATAAATTTATTTGATATTACCTTATATGAAAAAAATTTAAACATATTCTTCAAAATAATAATTATTATAAATATATTTTTTGAAAATAAAAGAAAAGACAGACATTCTGATTACTTTGAAGGAGGATTTTTGGTTTGTAGAGGAGAAAGAAAGCACATTTTTAGATAAAGTAATGGAATTTATTTTTAAAGCTGTTTTCAAATAATTACTGCTTTCTTGATTTGGTGTTCTGTTTAAATTTAAGCTCCGGAAATTTAAAACATTTTTTCTCTGACATTAAAGAAATCTTAAAAATGATATCTGTGAAAAAAAAATTTATTCCGTACCAAATTGCTCACTTTAAATTAATTTCATTTTTTAACCTAAACTGTGTTTTTCGGGTATTATAAATTTAAAAAAAAATGTTTTTATTTTATGATAAATAGTATTACAACTTCAGTACAATTTGTTGGATAAATTTATAGTTTTGCGTCTAAAGAAATAATTTTTATTTTATTTTGTAATTTTTCGTAGGAAAGTGCCCTTTTTTCCGCTTTTCTTTTATTTACTTATTTGTTTTTTTATTTAATTATTTATACATTTATTTATTTCATTTTATTTTTTGTTGTAAATTAAGTTAATCATTTTATTTTTGATTATTTTTATATGCATTTTTTATCGCCGAAATGATATTTAAAGAAATCGAGTTTTGAAAACTCTTAATTGATCAAAATATTATCCCGTTCTTCAGATCCACATCTTATAAACGATTTTTGGGTTACTAATATGTCATTCATTTTTACAGCTTGAAAAAGACCTGCAGCAGTAGTTGATTCGTACGACTTAACTACTCCGGGCATCTAAGCCATGAGCTTCTTCTAACTTCTACAACTGTTTTTTGGTCCAAGCCGTTCATTTAGAGTTCTTTTATTGTTTAAAAGGCTTTAAGCATCAGAAGATACCCCGAAAAATCTTTAGAAAAGGTTTCTGAACGAATTTACATTGCTGTCGCTTGCTGCTGCAGGAATTACTGCAATACTGCTTTAAAAAATAGGACATATTTTACAAAATAGACACCAATGGAAAATATTTGCCCTCTAAAAAACCAACCTTAAAAGAAAAGGTTGATTATTATTGGAAGCAAAAAATTGTTTTCCACTTCTATTTCGCATAAAAAGCTCTTTCTGATTATGTTTGATCCAACGAAACAAGCTTTTTCTTCGAGATAACCATTCGAGGTTTTTTTTTTTTTTTAACTAAAACCGGGTAGTTACATTATTGTTGCTTAGCGTCAGGAAGTTCAAAAAGAAATCTGAACAAAAAAGGGCTATTTATGACTCTGAATCAATATTTGTTTTCCACAAAATATTTCTTTAAAAGTCAGTAATTTATCTTCAAATTTGTTTAATTAATACAAATAGCTATTATATGACCTTATAGCACATTCTTTAAATTGCTTTGGATTTCCTAATTATGTTTGGGGATTTGATTTTCAGTAAAGCTTTTAAAAATCAGCGACAAATGCAAGAACGAATAATGGCATTTTTTTTTGTGAATTTAGTCATAGAGGAAAAGGTGTAGATATGGGCACCATTTTTTGTTTTTGATTTAAAATTACTTTTAATTCAAAAAATTCTAAATTTTTGTATTTCAACAACAATTACAACAAGAGTCCTAAATGCGAGAAGGCGAAACAATGATTACTACCAACGATTTAATTTTTAAAATGACGATTTACAAGAAGCTTCAAAAACAATATTAGAAAAAATGGGGTGTAAATATAGACACATTACAAAAACGTCGCCAAAAATAGCTTAAAAATAGAAAAAAAACTATACAAAGTGGTGGAGAATTCATTAGTTATATGGAAAAAAAGATTTACAGAAATCGCAAACATTATTGGTTGTTTCAGCCTCGGCACAATCTAAGTGTGCCCAAATTTGGCACACTTAGATTGGGCGGAATGTGGGGCACACATTTCATCACACCTATTCCTGATTGTCTTAAGGGAATGTCTTCCATCCCAAAACATGCAAGTTGCATCACTTGAGAAATAATTGTTGTTATTAAAAAAAAAAAAGGAAGTTTTACAATTATGGGCATTCTTTAAACTCAAGGAAAAGGAAAAAGGCACCTAAGAAAGATGACCACTCTCACATGTAACGTAAAAGTATTCGTAACTAAAATTGTGTTTCAAAAAATATCTTAAGATCTCCGCTTTCTGGATCTCACTTCAAAATTGTTTTTTAATAATTTAAGAACATGAAAAGTAAACTATTTCACATACTTCTTAAAATTTTGTAGTCCAAAAAAAAAAAAAAAACCCGAATAAAACAATAACTCTCGCTGCATAAACACAACTTAAGAGATTGTTTTTAAATGCTCTCTGCGTAGTAAATGGCACCATATACAGTCCTTAACACCAGTCTTAAATACTCCCCTTAGCCATTAGGGAGGGGTGCCTGTACTTACACCTGTGCCCATTTTTACAGCATTTATACGACGGCATATTTTCCTCTTTTTGAAGAACAAATCTGCATTGCCAACAAACATTTTTTCTCACATTTCTCGGTTCGTAAAAAATCCGCCTTTCTGTTTGTCTGTTTTGCAAGTTGTAGTCGATATAATAAATCAGGCTCTGACCTAGTGCAAATATGGTTATTATAGACTAAAACTGTGAACAAGCAAAATAAGGTTTTTATGGAGAGATTAATTTATCTTAATAATGATTTGAAACTCGACAAAGATCTTACCTTACGTCATACAATTTTTGCCTAAAATAGATTTTGTTACTTTGAAAGTTTTAAATTTGTTAAAGCACATGTTAGGACAAAACCTCTCAGCAATTACTAGCGAATAACATTTTAAAAACTTCATTATTTCTTGCCAAATGCAAGAGCTGTATATGAGGGGGGGGGGGGGCGGTTGTAGTTAATACACCTTTTACATTTCAGTTTTGCTGATTTTGTATTAACGTTAAGCTCTAAAATAAAATTTCATGTAAAACTATTATTCTTTTCCAATCTAATGTTGATTTCAACGCCCTTTTTAACGTAAGTGCTTCACGTAGAAAACCATCTTTAAGATTTTTCAAAGTGTGAAAACTATGCTCAACTTGGATCAAGTGTTACACCAATTAAAATGCAATATTGACATAATACGAAATGAAATGCAGTTTTAACAAATTGAACATGGTTTTAAAACGTTTGAAGCATTACTTCAAGTAAGTTAATGTACGAAAATGTATTTAATACTTAATACAAATGTATAGTTTGAATAGCTTCTCCGAAAAATGCTCTATTAAATATTGTAATAGGAATTTCCATCAGTTGAGCGTCTGCGTTATTTTAAAGTATTTCTGGAAAAGGAAAAAAACATAATTTGGGAGTTGAATTATTACACTACATCAACTTGATCCAAGCGCGATATATTACCTTGACATAAACAACACCATTAAGTGTGCTCAAAACCGCCGAGAAAAAAGTTTCGAGTATAAGCAACTTCTCTTAGGTGAAATCATGCCTCCTATTCAAGAAAAGCAGTACTACCGTGTTTAATCTGATATAACTAATTAAACTCCTTATGTGACTATTAAAATAAAATCCTAAAGATATACTTTTGTGCAGAAAAAAAAATACCATTAAGTCTAAGGCGAAAAAAAGACACGTGCTCCAGCTTACATGTGTCGAATAAATGTTAGTTACTCACAACTCGGCAGAATAGAGAAGAAAACACTCCAGTTATTTGCTAAACTCTTCTTGTATAATTGTAACATCATTAGTAGGTTATGCATTTTCCTTGCTCTTTTGCTTAGAAGCCTTAATAAAGTGCAACAGTTTCTATGCAATCCGTCCTTACAGGATTGGGGAGATTGTATATGTTTGTAGGTCAAGTTGCTTTTAGTGATAACTGTACAGTTACATTATTAAACCACACTAAAAATGACATGATTTTACGGTTTTCGTACAAAAAACATTCTTAGAGTGCGAGTAAACATTTCAATATAGTCATTAATGAATCAGAAACTACAAAATGTGTAGAAAGGGCTCGAAAATAAAAAGGTAAAGAAACAAAACAAGAAACGCCAGAAAATCTAAAAAAAATACATTGGTTTACTTTGTAACTCGTTTAACTTACCATTTGTCCGTTTTCGTTTTACGAAACAAAATAATGACTAAACCCGAGTAAGATCTTTTATGTCATGCAAATGAATGAGAACAGTGCGTCAACTCTACTAAGAAGAAGATGCTAGACCAGTGGTTCCCAACCTTTTTTGGCCCATCGCCCCTTTTGGAAGTTAAATTACACCTATCGTCCACCCCACGTTCTTCCCTTAAAAACACAAATTAGATGGCGCTGATTTTAGTGAAGATTAATAATACTGAACGTCTAATTTCAGTTTAAAGCTTCAAAAAGTGCATGATAAAGCAATAATTAGCTTAAAACTGATTTTTTTATTCTTAACCCCTCCCCCCCCCCCCAAAAAAAAAGAAAAAAACTTAATTTGAAGTGCTTTAATTAACCAACGTCATTTACATTATGTAAATGAGAGTATGTCACATACTTAGCAAAAATAAGAATACTACATTTTTCAGTAACATGCTTTTTTTTATATTGAAATCAGGAAAAAATTGAAAATTTTAACTAATAAGATTTGTTCTATTTTACCTTTTTAATAGCTGCCTTGTGCTTTATGGAACTCCGTTAAAGCTTTTATGTCTGGCTTTATATTAGTGAGATTAAATCTGAGGTCCCCTTTGAGGCAGATGTCCAATCTATTTCTTTGCTTCGTGAGAAGCTGCACTACAGAGCTAAATCCTCTTTCAACTAAATATGTTGAGGGGAATGAGATGAGGAGCTGTTCAACTTTTCTCCAAAGTTATGGGTAAGTACCCATAAGCTTCACCCAAGCAAGTTCGTAACCGTATTGCTTGAAAGTAATTTTTGGTTAACAATCAAATTTCAAATCCCCATAAACTCTGTCAGCAAAGAAATTTCCAGTTCATCCACATCTATAAAACTAAATGGGTCTAAAATCCAGTCAGGAATTTGTAAGTTGATCAAATCTGCAAACCTTGATTCCATGTTCTTTTTTAACTGATCAAGGTGATCAATAAAAATAAAAAATTTTTCTTCAGGAAATTCATCATCCACGATTAAATTTTTTTTAGAGTCGGAAACAGGATAAATTCTTTACAGCCAATATTTGCCTTGTGGATTTCGAATTTGGCAATGAATGCTGAAACTATGCTTTTGGCCTTGATGAGGTTCATCTTGCTCCCTTGAAGCTTGATGTTGACTTCGTTCATTTTTTCAAAAATATCTGTGAGATACGCAAGTTCCAATTTGCGCTGTTTCAAATTCTCACTTAAAGCAGGATTATGCAAGTCGAGAAACTCAGCTACAGAGTCGAATAATTCAAAGAAACAGCGCAAACAGTTTCCTTTGGAAAGCCATCTCACAGACGTATATAAAAGCAAGCGTTCGAAATTTTCATCATTTTCATGGCAAAGTTCCCGAAAAAGGCGATCATTGAGAGAATTAGCTTTGATATTGTTAATACCAGTAATGACTAATTGTAAGGTTTCATGTAAAACACCACTCAATTTTTTTGCAGCAAAGTGCTGACGATGAATGACACAATGGATGGTAATCACTTCTGGCACTTCTTTTTTAAGGTGTGCAAGAAACCCAATATGACGACCCGCCATGGCAGGGGCACCATCTGCTGCGCAAGCACTTACATTTGTCAAAGGAATTTCTTTTTCTTCAAAATAATCCTTCACCACTTTAAAAATCGACGATCCCTTTGTATCAGTAATCAAAGTTCTGGCAAACATTTCCTCAGTTATCTCTTTCAGCTCATTAATAAACCTCACGTAAGATAATAAAATAGCTCTGTTATCTGTCACAGTTGATTCATCAATCTGTAGTGCAAATTTACTTTGTTTCAAAACATTTATGAGTTTGCACTCAACGTCAGCAGCCATTTCATCTATTCTCCTGGAAACTGTGTTGTTACTCAGGGGGAGAGATTGACTTATCTTTTTACTGGAGCCCTCAGCAAGCAAAATTTCAACTATTTTTTTGGCAGCCGGTAGAATAAGAGATTCGCCAATCGTATGAGGCTTACCACATTTTGCTATCAAAAGAGACACTTCGTAAGAAGCAAGAAGCCCTTTGTCAAGATCTGTTGCTTGTCTTCTAAGTAATTCACCCACCTTTGGCCGTTTATCCGCTTTTGTTTTGAGATCTTGAAAATAACTAAGAGGTTTATTTACTTTGTCACCATGTACTCTTGACAAATGCTCTTTCATTCGCGTGGGCTTCATCGCTTCATTGCTAGAAAATGTTTTTCGCACCAAAGACAATGCGGAAACTGCACATTTTGAGGTAACGTGACTAAACCAAATTTTAAATACTCTGCTGAATACTGCCGGCACTTCTTTTTCGAATTCATATCAAACTTCCACACTACGAAACATGCAAAATTAAACAGAAATTCACTAAATTAAATCAAACAATAGAGACTACGTAAGGCGGCTTATGCGCTGATTGCAAGATTCTGAATGACAACTGATAAGTAAATGCAAAAATCCATTCCTACACATATCCATCCACTTTTCAGGCGTTAAATATGTGCTGGCGCCAACGGTTAGACAGTGCTTACAAGATTTTTTTCTTCCTCGTGAAAACGGCAATAAAATTAAAAAAAAATATTTTTTGTTTTTGGGATTTTTTTTATCGAGAACAGATTTGATTGAGCTGTAAATCATACATGTCTTTTTTTCTGTTAACGACTTTCTATTGATTTGACGTGCCATATGCCTGGTTCGGTATTACACAACATAGGTATTCTGAAAGATATTTCTGAATTGTGTACCGATTTGTTTTAATATATATAGTTTTTGGAAGGTCAAGAATTTCTCATTACCAGGTATCCGAATACCGGTCGCACCCCTATCGCCCCCCAGAAATTTATCGCCCCCTAGAAGAGTTCAATCGCCCCTTTGGGGGCGATCGCCCCCAGGTTGGGAATCACTGTGCTAGACACTCCTATTTTCATAGGAGAGATAGCATGGTCTTATATTTAAACAACGCTGTACTACTATTGCTAGCAATGCTCGTCTAAAGAAGTAGCTTCATGAGATACCATTTAGTCAAATATATTTTTTTTATTGAAATTCTTTGAAATATGAAGAAAAAGTATGAAATCTTGGTTAAAGAACGCAAAGTAGAGACATTTTATCTCAAACTCTCTGAACAACTAGTATACAATTTCATCTGAACAATTAAATACTGATTTTCTACAACTAGACGAAATCTCTAAGCGCTTATTAAACTTTTATCCCCCGAATACACTTGTGTACAATTTTCTTACTTACTTTTTCTCATCATCCTTACTTATTTTTTTTTTGTTTTGTTTTTTCAGTTTTAAGAATTAAGTTTGGTGATTGCTGCAATTTGTTCCATAAAACATAAGCAAAAGCGTTGAAAATGAAGTATTGTCTTTGTTTTACAAAAAAAAAAAAAAAACTGAGTAAATAAATATTTTAACTTTACTTAAGAGAAAAATCTTTATTGCAATACAACTTTCAATCATTATCAACTAAATGGCAACATTGTGCCACGACGAGCTCCAATTGCATTTGAACGAGAAGAGATGGTGGTATAGAGCTGGCATACTCGTGTACAAGCATGTGGCTTTTTACAAGAAAAAACCCTGTATCTTAACTCTTCAGCAACTCTTAACACATTTATGAAAAAAAAATCTGATGGTCTGGTAAATTAGCATTAAATAAACTACTGCAATTTTTTATCTTAGGTATCCTTAAGAAATTCAGACTGTTTTAGTTTATGAGTTGATGAACTACTTTATGCCGGTACAATTCCAGTAATAGCATATGATTTGAAACTGCTGTATGAACAATAGATACACTTGAAATCTATAAACACGTGATTTAAAGAGAGTTGTTGTAAAGATCAGGTGCATAGACTTTATTTTATTACTTTTATTAGGTACTAGCGCGGTACCCGCACGGCTTTGCCGTTGCCCGTAGTAGAAAATTAAAAGATCATTTGGTTCGCCTGTATATTTACAAATAATGCATGATGAATTTCTCGCCAATTTTCTATGTTAAATGGTTCACACGTGTTACGGTTCCACGTTATAATAATTTGGAAATTTACTCGTCCACGCTATGATAATTTTCCCGATAAAATGTTCTTAAAATTGGAATAGAAAAAGAACAAACTCGAATTTTTGGAAAATAGCTTCGAAATGCACACCCCCATGCTACAAACTAATTTTGTGGCAAATTTCATGAAAATCGACCGAACGGTCTAGGCACTATGCGTGTCACAGAGATCCTAACATAGAAATATCCAGACAGACAGATCCATACAGAGAGACTTTCAGCTTTATTACTAGTAAAGATTTATACAAGACTAAAAATGAAAATACTGTCATTTCTCGAAAGCCACGTGTAGCTCTCACGAATGATTACACTTTAGAATGGGCGGAGTGGTAGACTATTTCCGGGAGCTTTCAACTTAACGCTTCCAGTTGCTATGTCTTTGGCTTTTTCGAGAGATTTCATTGACCTTTTCAACTTTTTATTTCCAACCTGAATTCTTCTATTTCCTAAACTACAACTCAAAACAGTTTTAATTATTCTTCCTTATTTGCTGTTTCTCTTACCACCCATATTAAAGAAAAAAAAACATTGAAGACTTGACTCACGCTTCAACTTGCGAAAGGTTTTGCTTAGAATCACAGTATACAGTGGCTCCCAAAAGTGTTCGTACACTTGGAAATTTTTTAGTAAAACCAAAATAACTCAAAGCTGAATTCGAATATAAAGTCCAATATTTTTTCACATCATTCCTATGTCATTCTAAATATAACCCATTGGTTTTTTTTCAAAATATTGACGGATCTTCTTTTTGAAATGGGTCAGAAAACGAAGAGACAGAGAAATAACACGCCACAAAAGTCATCGTACACTTAAATATTTTCGAATAAATTCATGATTAAAATTATCATATGCCGTTTTATTAATATTTTTCCATTGTGTTGACCCTTATAAGTCATTTGGCTTTAATTTTTGGTTTATTTATTCCATAATATATTGCTTATTACTGTAAAATGGCTGGTATTCGTAAAAAACCGCAAACGCCATTCAAAATTTGAATTTTTTCCCCACAGTAGTGGTAAATTGGTTTGAAATGTCTCTAAATTAGTTAATTTATTTGTTTGTATAGTAAAGTGCTTGATAAAATGCTTTATAGAAAGGAATCGGACCGAAAACAAGGTAAGAAAAGATCAACCGGCAAAGTTGACAAAACGTGATCGTAGATTTAAAGTTAAAAAATTTATGAAAAATATACATTTTAGCACTGTAAAAGTTTCTGCAGAGTAAAATGAAACATTTTACATTTACTTTTCACCTAAAATTGTTCGCCAAGTTCTTTGATTAGCTGGATTAAATGAGACCTCTTCCCGCAGAAATTTTCTTGGTCGTGCGAAAAACAGAAAGCTTACACTTTTCGTCCCAAATCAGTGATAAATAAGCTAAAAACAGTTTAGAATCATGTCTTACTTACAGATAAAAGTTAATTTAACATTTTTGGTTAAATTGTTGTATAACTGTAAGTAGAAGAAAAAATTAGGAACTTAATCTTAAGAACTTAGTTGGATCAGTTAATCAGGACGGTGAAGGTGTTTTAGTGTGAGGGTGCATATCAGCATCAGGACTTGGTAGTTTGTAATTTTTTGATGAAATAATGAATCATGCTGTTCCTTTAAATATTTTAAAAACCAAATTTGAACTCTTAGCCAAAAATTTGGTTATTGAAAACAACTTTGTTTTTTATCAAGATAACGATAAGAAGCACACGGTTTTCAACGTTTCCGTCTAGTGCCTCGAAAATTGTCCTAAAATTTAGAAAATACCCCCTCAATCTCCAGATTGTAACTTAATGTAACGTATTTAGAGATATCTGGAGGCTAGATTACGAAAATAGGGCTTTAAAACGAAAATAGAGCTAGAAATAGTAATACTCGAAGTGTGGTATAACACTTACTCAGAAATTACGCTAAAAAAAGAAAGAAAAAGAATGAAATCTATTCCCAGATGTTTAAAAGGTGTTATGAATACTGTATGATATTCTACTAATTAATAACTTAATCAAAAGTTAGATTAGTCAATAATATATAGACATTTTATAAAGTGTACGAAGACTTTTGTGAGATAAAATTTCCGGCACTTTTCAGTTTTTGATTTTTAAAAAATTAAGTTTTAATATTTTTTAAATACTTTTCATGCAGTTTTGTTAAAAATTGATCATAGATCTTATAATTAAATACCTATTCCGAAATATTAATTCTAACCAATGATTTGGGGCCTATTTCGTTGAAAGTCGTAGGTGTACGAAGACTTTTGGGAGCCACTGTATATGTTTGTCTCATTTAAACGGTAAAGTTCTTTTTAAAATATCCTCCATTTTTTTCGAAATTAAAATATTTTATAAAATGCCATTCGCATTCTACATCTAATGCTTTTTATGTGAAACAAAAGCTAATTTTTTAATTATTTGAGAAAACAAAAGCCCCATTCCAGCATTATCAAATATGTTCAGCCGAATAGTATTTTCTCAATCGTCTTTTCGTAAATGCTTTCAATTTCTTCTGACTTTAAGCATTCTCTAAAACGGTTTTTCCAGAAACTAGCGAGTTCACTATTCAATGCTTTAGAATTAAGTTTTACAAAAAACGATTACAATGAAAGTAAGTTTATTTAAATGTTACATATAAGTATATTTACTTCTTTAACCATGTTAACAAAAAAGGTTATTTCAAATTTGAAAATTTATAGCATCACCAAATTTTCTTTTCATCAATTAACATTTCAAAGAAACTCGCATATTGATACATCTCTTGTCAAAGTTATACACTAGCTCAAAGCATATGGTCAGTTTTCTAAAATATTGTGTACATCATGTAACCCTTAATTTGCATTGTCTGTTAGAATCTTAAATACTGCAATACTCCACGTGGTGATTTATTTTTTATGTTAAACGCAGTTTTTGCATTTCTTTTTAACAGTTATCTAAATTTTAAAGAACCAAAAGAAACAAATATTAAAGTAGAAATATGCTTAGAATAAAGTTAGCTTAACTCTCCAATAATATTCATTTTCTCTATTATATTTAACATTTTCTCAAAACATTAGCTTGTCTCCATTTTATATCGTTGTTGTGCTTCTAAAAATAGCTTAGCCCAGAAATCCTAATTTTATTGATTCAGAGTGATTTTTGCATGTTAGATTGGTTTTGAAAACCCGCTACGTGTATATTGAGAGCATTAGCTCATTAAAAAGCATTCAAAATACGCTAAATGCTGACGAAGAAAATTGTGCGACTTGAACCTTATATGTGAAAATAGATGTGTGAAATAATGGGTAAAAAGACGGATATAAATGTCATTGCATTAGACACAATGAAATGAAAATTAGAATATTAAGTTTCAAATTTTACATACATACATACGTACATATATATATATATATATATATATATATATATATATATATATATATATATATATATATATATATATTCATGAATAAACAATCTAAATAAAATTGAAGATGCAAAACACAAAAACATAAAAATGAAAAAAGATGAACCAGAGACCGACACTTTCTGAAGGAGAGGATCGGTCCCTATATATATATATATATATATATATATATATATATATATATATATATATATATATATATATATATATTCAACGATGATATGATATCTTGCATCCGTAAAAGTCATATTGTAACGTTCGTTCCCTTGGATATTTAGAGGAATTTTGATTGTTTTTCCGTTAGTACTAGAATGCACCTGCGAAAACCAATAATAATGCTAGATATAATATATTGCAAGATAAAAACTATAGGCATCAGACCCAGATTGTAATTTTAGTCAAAATATAATGATGTAGTCTAGTTTCCTTCTCTTCTTTATGTTTTCAATAGTAAAATAAATCATGGCATTCTATTAATGTAGTGAATCTGTAAGAAAATTTTATTTTTATATAATTGTTTTACAATTCAATAGAGTTAAAAAAAACATTATTCCAACTTCTATTATTCGAGCTTATAAAAAAGATTTATAATTTTTTTTCCATAAAGTAGATTTTTTTTTGTGATTACTGGATTATCTGTGATGCTTTTGAGATGATTTTAGTGGTGAATTAGGATTTTTTCAACACGTTATGAAATTGAATTTTCGTAGTATAAATTTATCAACTTTATAAAATACATTAATGAAGATTTTAGACAACTGTATTCATGGTTTTCATATATTTATTCTTCGTATTACGAACTTTTAATCTGCAAATAGGCTATTTTAAATGTTTAATTCCCTAATATTATCGATTTTTATGAACAGCATTGTTCAACGCAAAGTGTATGTATAAATAAACTGCTTGATGTGAAAAAAAAATACGCAAAGTCAAATGAATCTCAACGTATTTGATTTTTGACCACATATTGTAGTCGATATGTTCCTTTACTAATTTAAAAATAAACTGTGAACCGGTAAAATTCTGAGTAAATATAATTAAACCTTATCTCAAAATACCTAAACAATCAATACGCGTTGTTGCCTGAACTTGTTCCGGCCATAACATTTGCTTCACTTCCCTATCTTTCCGAAATACATTGACATATACAATTTCCTAAATTGTTCGGATTCGATTTCGTATTAACCTGGGCAAGCACAATAAACAGCCTGCGGGCTGGATTGTGTTTCATTGCAAATGATTTTTCCTTCGGGAAGCAGTGATAAGGGAAAATAGAGATTCCGATGTTGTGTTTCGGAGCTTCGCGTTCGCACGCGTCTCCGGGTTTCCACAATTATTAATCACAAACACGCCTAACTGTAATCCTCTTGGCGACAGTTGGCGTCTTCGACTAGGCAACAACGCTTCCCGTGGAAAGGCGAAGACGAACAGATTTCATTGTTGTTTTGTTTGGAAGATGTTTTAATGTCCTTCCTTTAAATTAAATTTTCTGAGTAATAATTTGCGTAATAATTTTTTCGATTGTGATACTTTTTTTGAACTAAATATATATTTTTAATGTGATATCTCAAAGCCCTATCAGGTTGCAAAGCAACTGAATAATAGGATGTCGTGAAATTTATTAACATGCTATAAATACTAGAAATACAATGAATTTTTTTATTTAAATACTAAAAACAAAAGTATAAAACTCGAAGAAAAGAATACCAAAGATGTGACCTAAAGAGAAAGGTTTTACTTTAGTCCATAATAACCCAGACAATGAACAGCAGATTTCGTTTTTCACTCAGAGATACTTTTAGAGAGAAAATATAATCATATTCTAATCTTTACTAATAAAAAAGCTGGATATCTGGATCTTTTTTACTAATAATAAAGCTGAATGTCCGGCTATGTGAATCCTTCTGTATCTCAGCCGCTCTGTATGGCGGATGTCTGTTACGTACCTAGCGTCTAGACCATTCGGCCGATTTTCATGAAACTGGGCTTAAAATTAATTCATAGCATAGGATATATATATATTGCTATGCTACAGCAATAGCATAAGAGTGTGTACCTCGAAGCGTTTTTTCAAGAATTCGAATTTGTTCTTTTTCTGTTCTAACTTTAAGCTCACTTTTCACATAAATTTGATATTATGGGAGATAAAGAGTTCATTCACACTTTTAAGTTATAGGTCATTTAAAAGCTTAGAACTTTTTGCATAACAATAAGTTTGTTCAAAGATTTTTTGAGCGTTAGAGGAGCTGTAGGAGTTGTTTAAAGATAACCAAATTCCAAGGCTTATCTTCAGAAAGCCAAACGATTCTGAATGGTTAGGGTGTAGAATAAAATAAAAAATTAAAGATAAATAGAAATTATTTTCGAAATTTAAATTAATTTTTGTATGTCACCATGATTACGTCTTTTACTCGCTTTGATTGTTTTATTTCTTTTTTTTTTTCATTTTGTTTAAAACATTTTTTAAAACGTAGTTAATTTTGTTATATTTTCTTTTATTATTAAAAAAGGTTTAAATTGAAACATTTTAATTGTTAGGAAAAATTTGTCTGCTTTTATTTTCTCAGTTTTTATGGAACTATATTCAGTAAATTATTAAAATATTGCGATAAACCATTCTTTCTATCTTATATATATAAAATATGAGTGTATATATATCTTTGTATTTATGTATGCATGTCCAAGTCCTTCTTCCGAATGACAGTGAACTGGCCATCGAACCAGGTATCGATGGATTCGTAATAACTCATATTTATTTCTCTAAAAATGTGTCAGCATAATACACTGATATTCTCACCTTTTTTTTTATTATTTAACATTACTATACAGACGTAAAATCTGCTTTAGAACTCAATTTTTTTTCATTAACAGATGCTCTATCGTCAAAAAGAGTGTTTTCTCTTTAAAAATATATCGGCTAAAGTTTAATAAAGTTTGGAAAAAAAAGCAACATTGTGTTAACTTTTCACTTTAGTAAAATCTCAGACATCTCTTGAAAACAGTGTAAAATATGTAATGTTATCATCAAATATCAATTTACCATTACGCGTGTACAGGAATTCGTCTCCCCTTCGAGATCAATTTTATGTGATTAACGTCTGTATCGTTTCTTTATTTTAAGACCTCCATACAATATAGCATTAATATAGCATTTAGAATGAAACGATATTACTACTTTTTTAAAAATGCAGAATGTTTAAAGATTTTGTAACCTCGAGAAATTACGAAATTTGCTCTTCCAACGTTTGAAACCAGCGGTATGGCTATGTCATGTAGAATCTCATATTCTTTTGGATTTTTTAGTTTATAATATAACTACAGCTAACTAAATCTACAATTCATAAATTAGCTCAAGTTTAACTGTCTATTACGGATTTGTATACCAAAAATAGGTATCTCCTCATTTTCACCGACATTTCATTTCCTTCCCCCACCCCACCCTTGTTTTTCAGAATTAATCATACCTTTCAAAAAATTAAAGAAGGGGGGAATTTGAAATGTCAGCGAAACTGGGGATAAAACCTGAAAATTGAGGACGAAGAGAAAGCATTCCCAGATTTACTTCCGATTCTGACGCAAAAAAGGATCTACATTTTCTAAATGTTACAAAGCAATAGTCCAACAAATTATCTGCAAGGAAAAAAAAACATTTTTCAAATATTCATAAAATAAATATTTAACGAAAACGTTTTCTTCTTTTTAAAACATTCAAAAAACGCTGAAGTACTTTTTTATGCTCCTCGTCGAAGCCAAATGTGCAATAAACAAACAGTTCTAGTGACCCTCAAGAATGAGCTTGGTTTGACGTTGATCAAGGCAATGCACGCATGCGCGCGTATCTGGAAGCTGAAGAGCAGAGAAATGGAGAACGCGTGGAAGATTGTTAAAGTTGGGTGGGATACACTAGAATTTTAAGGGGACGGGTTAAGCAGGTCTTTCAGCAGCGAAAACCATTTAATTAGACGTCTCAGACTAACCTCATGACTAATGTTTCTATCGATCGTAAATCTATTTAATACTCTTTTGCAAACAAGCGCGCATTTTACTTTAAATTTGATACTAGATAACAACAAAAAATCAATAAATGCAAAAGCTCCATGTTTGGTTTCGTTTTTTTTCGGTTGGATGTAAACAAAACTGTAAAAGCAAGTAATATCCAACTCCTTTGACGGAAAGTTCTATCGGATCAATTTAAAATAAAGGAATCGGCGGAATTGCATTCGCGTAGAAGTCATTGGAGCAATAATAAAAGGAGAAAGAAAAAGTGCTTTAGGTTCAAACGTAAATGTAAACCCTGGATAGAAACATAGTTTTTCAACATAAAAGCTGTTAATTATGCATTTAATAACTAATTTTCAACAACCATAAAACTAAAAGAAATAGTGGAGGGTGGCCCAAAGCGGGCAGATTTTTGAAGAACGCTCAAAAATTGTAATTTTTGTATTTTTATTGCAACAATTTCGAGTTTCGGTTTTATTTCCTAGCAGGGTTCTTGAACTTCAAAATAAAAAGTAATTTTTGAATTATTTCAAACGAAATATTTATTTATCATCAATTTTTACACACGTTTAAAAAACCCGATTGTACCAGGGAGCCCAAAGTGTGTAAACTTAACTAATTGTAGTTTAGTACATTAGCCAATCAAATATGAAGTTATAAATGATTAAAATAGCTCACTAGCTAATATCTGCCATTACATGACAAAATATAAAACAGTTGTACTTATCCAATTTAAAGTCAGTACATGTGTTTATAAAACAAAAAGAAATAACCGAGTTAATTAATAGACTAATTAATTGTGCCATCCTAAAAAATAACTTTTTAAAGTTATACTTATCGGATTGAAATAGAAAATCTAAGTCAGCACAAAAGTCAAGAAATTATACATAAACATATGATGAAATCCTATACTTGCCGACCACTTTGCCCGACCATTTTGCACAAAAGCATGTTTTTTATTTCAATAATTATAGCGTTAAATTTAAAAAAGAATCAAACGAAATGACTGTCGTAGTTTGTAGGTGGATGGTGTCAGAATAACATTGACATCAGTGATAACATTGTCAGAATATAACATTGACAGCAATATTGACAATCAAAAAAATAAGCTGGTCTTCGACTAATCATAAGTTATAGATCTTCATTTTTTTAGAAATGTACATTTGATTGATTTTAAGCGTGGTCGCGCCATTCCGCTTCACTGCTGCTTCGCTGGGATTGATAAAAACTCAGAGGTGTTCATGAAAACACGACATACGTATGCATCGCCGCTTACACATCATCAAGGGCCATACGAAGGTCTACCGGCTCTGGGCGACCTACCCGGTTTGGTCCACTCTCCCCTAATCGGTAAAGTAACTTTGTAAATTGCGCGCTTTGTCTCGTATCAATCACAGCCTGTAAATAGGAAAGCTCAAAAATTTTTAACCACCACAAATTTTTCAACAAAAGTTTTTTTTTTCTTTTTCACCCTTTCCCCTTTTCTTTTATCTAATTTGCGTTGTCTTTAGCTATTTTGATAAAGCAAAATTTTATTATACAGCGCGAAAACAACATTGCTACTTACATGCCAATATAGCAACGCAATCAGTAAAATTACACGTAACCAGCCTACTTTAAAAGAAGAACAAAGGCTGCAGTTAATCAGGGTAAGTGCAACATTTCTAATGTAAAATCATAATAACTTCCAAGAATGCTGCTTAAAGTTTAATTTCAGACCTCAAAGAAAAATGCGCATCGTTTCATAACAACAGCGACTCATTCACCCCAACTCTTCACGAAGTGCTTTTACAAATTCACTTTTAGTTTCAATCTTAATATTGAAAATGCATTAACGGAAAAAAGAAATCTGCCATAGGTAGGTAAACGGCAATATCTGGAGAAATGTGTTTTCGAGGTATTCGAAGAAATGTTTGTTGGATTCAATTCTAACAATAGGAAAATGTTGCGATTAGACGTTTTTTCGTGCCTTTTTTCAGCACAAACCAAACAAGCTTGTACAATAAAGCTAACGTACAGCAGATGACAAAAATGCAAATAAATGAAAAATAAAAAAGTTTCAGTTACAGTCCTTTTCCTTTCCACGACAGAAAAACGTTCATATAGTAAAATAATTAATTTCCTTTATTCTAATGTTACTATTGTGGCACTTTTTTTCTGCCTTCGTTCCTTTAAGATCAATAACTAATTTTTTTATTATTTCACTTAATTTTAGCACTTACGTTGGCAAATAAAAACCTAACACTTCAAGTTAACAACAACTACAATTTCTCTCACATTGATCTTGAAGTATAAATTGTGAGAAACATACCATCTCAACAGTTATACAAATTGCCATAAGAAATATAGTTCATTTCAAAAACTAATATGTATTATATTAATCATATAAAATTATCGCTATCAAACTGCTAAAGTATTTTTCTCAAAATAAGTTTGTAGTTTATACTAAAACAAAGGGTTTTTAAAAGAAAAATTTTACTCTAAAAGTTTTTCATAACATATAAAATTTTACATCAGAATATGTAAAGAAAATCGTTGAAAAAATGGTAACATTTTAAAAGTATAAGTCAATAAATGTACAAGCAAGTCGTTTATCATGGGGTAGGGGAAACCCGGGTAACGTGAATACCTTAAGCTTTTCTTGATTATTGTCGTTTAGTTATAACTTAAGAAATTGAAACAAATGTTTATAATCAGTCTTCATTTAATGCACTTGCGTAATGCAGTAACAGTCGTCCTTAATATTAATTACACTATTAGATATAAGGCCAGTTTTCAACAATGGCATGAATATCCACTTTGCCCAACACCCCGGGTAAAGTGGATTTGGTTCTAGGGCAAAGCGAACAGCAATATTATTTGTCATGAAACTAAACATTAAAAAATAAATATCCATCGAAAATTAAAGGAACATATCCAAAAAACATTTTTTTGCTACAATGCTAATTATTGTAGTTATTGCAAACAAAGAAAACAAACTTAGAAATAAAATAAACGAAGAAAATAAAAGGAACATATTTTAAAACATTTTTTGTTGCAGTGCTAATTATTATTCTTATTACAAACAAAGAAACTGAATTTAAGATTAAAATAAGCATCGAAAATTAAAAGCTCATATTAAAAAGCATTTTTCTACAATACTAATTATTGCAGTAATTATTGTAACAAGCAAAGAAATTTTTTTTAAGTCAATATCCAAAATTTAGGAGCATATTAAAAAAAAAAAAACATTTTTCTGCTGCAATACTAATCACTGAAGTTATCACAAACAAAATCATTACCATTTTCGAATGCTGAACGCTCTTTATGACACCACTCAGTACAAATATGACGTTGTATCCTGTTTTCCATTGGCTGATCAGCTTCTTCAATGAACATTTCATCACAGAAAATGCACCTTACATCATCAAATTTCTTCACTTCCTTCTTCTTATCATACTCTTATACAGTCCTATGTTTTGTCGTAGAGATTTTTGATTAGATTTTTTGGTACGTGGTCTTTTTAATAGTCTTCTGAGAAGTTTTAGTCGAAACATCATCTAATTACTTCATGACAGTTTTTTTTTATTTTTCAAATTTTTGTCTCTGATTGTCCTTTGCTGGACTTCCAGGTTCGGATGAAGTGACGTGTCATGACCGGGCAAAGTGGTATTCACTTTGCCCAATCCGCTTTGCTCTTCAGGTACATTTTTGAGGTTACTAAAAATTACTAAAAAAACCAGAGCATCTAAACTCGTCGTCTATGGATAGTTGAAAGCTACATAATCGCACATGAAATCCTACTCATAACAAAGAACATGTCACAAATAGTATTAAAGTTATAAATGAAACACTAACCTCTGTAAATTAATATTTTTTTCTCCAAAACATACTTTGTTCGCTCACTGGCGTCGCGTGAGGTGAACTTGTCCCGACGTGTTTGACGCACACGGAGCGGCAACAGGCGACCGTGGCTATGACAACGCGGCTGCCGGCCAACTAATTATTTGGGATTTATAGGCAAAATTCGCTTTGCCCGGGGTATCCACTTTAGCCGGGTTTCTCCTAGTTTCCTTCTGTGAAAAGTACTACTTTTATTCATTGAAATGAATAGAAAAAAATTACGTGGACCCTGAAAATACTTTGATTTTCCCAACAGTTTTTTTTTTAATTAATTTTTAAAATTTCCTATTTTCAAACAAGGCGTGGTCCTTATGATGTCACAAATCATGCAATTTGGATAATCTTTCTACTACGTTTCCACGTTATGATAATCAAGTAGCGAATTAAAATTGCTCTCTACGCTTGCTATCAACCATATCGTTGCCGATGCACGTGAGTAAAGATGCGAATTAAATATTTTGTTCTGTAAATGGCAACATTGAAAGGCATTTCCTCATTTGTGATGTCACACGACAGAAGTGTAAACAATCAAAACGCACCGATTTAAGTATTTTTTTTTTTAAATATTAAACTTAAATAAATTATTTAAAAAATAATCAGATCCTATGTTTTTAAGCATGCTCTTCCAGAAAAAAAAAAATACTTTTAAAATTTTGGAATCCACCCCATTATTTCAGAGGATTGTCAAAAAAAAAAAAAAAAAGGCAACGAGTGCCACTAAAAATGAAAATAAAATATTTATAGTTCGAAAATGTAAACTGCTAAACGTAGTGTTGGAAAAGGTTGTATTTTATACAAAAGCAGGTATTCTTTCCTTTATTTTTAAATGTACATTTATTAAGTTTTGACTGTTGAACCTACATCATTCCAGTAGAGTTAAAAATCAGCCAGCAGTAAAACAAACAGGTCAGCCTATAAACGTGAGCCATTTTTTTTTTTTTTTTTTGTAACAAAAAAGCAGCGTAACGCAAGATCCAAAAAATCTCAAGCAAAATCATTAATTGCAACAGATGAAATGTGTTCTGTCTTGAATAAATCAAAGGCGAACAGTATGTAGCAGAGCATTAAAGAAATCAAAATTATATTCGGTAGAGTTAGCAAGAAGTTCCGTTCAGAACTAAACGAGCCTATTTTCATGTATACCCACATTGACTTTTTAGCATCAAACGATTATTCTCCAAATTATCTGAGACTGCAAAGTATGTCAGACGTATCTTTTTAACATTTTAGGTTGATTTCTAGAAATAAAATATGCCTTACTCATCTTAGGAAATTTCGTAAAAAATAAACATACAGCAAAGAAATAGTAGTAGTAGTACGTTTTAAACAATGTAGCCAATTAATATTTTTTCATAATAAAAACCATTTTTCATAAAAAAATTACTGTCATTCACTAAGCTTCAAACAAGTTATAAGTTACGGCATTTGTTTGTTTTACCTTTTTCATCCGCCATTACACAGTGGCTGCAACGCCCCCTATAGTTTATTGGAGTTGCGAATTTCTCTTATTATTTTCGGTCGCTAAAATAGAATATATAAATAAAAACTTTAAAATTAAAACAAAAGCAAATCATATCAACAATCATTATTTCGTAGTAAAAACAACGGCTGAGAAGTGGGGTGTCGAAATTTTACATCGCAAAAGTCAGAATCGGAGTCGGTTATTTTCCTTCAAGGTCCAGAGCTCTGCATGTGCTTCCGGAGCCAAATTGGACTAATTTTTGGGAAAAGGAGTCAGAGTCGGCGGCCTTAATATTATAGTATTTAGAGCTGGGAGTTGATCATTTTCCCCCCGAGTCCCAGGCCTGGTGAAAGCATTTGCGCTTTAAATAATTGCATTGTGATGGAGTGATATTTATCTCTGATTTGCGCAATGTTAAGCCTACAAAATATGGTATTTCGTTTTTAATTTATAAATTTTCTTTTTATTTCTTAAAACCAAAAAACTAACACTATATTCAAAAACTACACATTTTTTTTCCGTTTTTTGGTGCCGAAACTTCATTTTGTGTTGTCGTTTTTGTGAGTTGAATTGTTTGAAAAAATATCCTTAAGATAGGAAATACATATCTTTGTGTGGAGAAGTAAAGGTAATCAACAACATTTTGACGCAAAATATTAAAATATACACTTGTTTTGAGATTTCAGGAAAACTCTTTTTCAGTGCAAATAGCTTACTTTTTGCATTGAAAAAGAGGTTCCCTGAAACTTTGAAACACGTGTATGCAGTAATCTGCTAATTTTGTGCATCAAAACGTTCTTGATAACCATTTACCCTTAACATAGAGAAACCAAATAAATCTTATCTATACATGTTTTTGATCAAGAGCTTTTCCCAACAATGTTCCTTTGCAGCAAATCGGCCTTAAAGTTTGAAATCTATAGTGCCTTTAAGTTTTTACATAGGCGCTTCTGTTAACGTTTTTGAACTGCTCAGAACTGAATGAAACTTTGTTTAAAACCAAAAAGAAAAATAAATAGAAATCATTTCTGTACATGTTCTTTATCAACAGTGTTTTCTAACATAGCTTGAAGCAAATCAGTCTTGAATTCGGGATTTACACTTGCCTTAAACTTTTCTGCAGACTAATGTTAAGTTTCTTTGAATTGTTCAAAAGAGAGCAAAAATGAAAAAAAAAAATAATAAAATACGAGATTTATCGAGATTTTTCGAAAAAAAAAGTTTTGATGCAAGGTTTTAGCGGCAAGATGCCGATTTTGTTTTTGATAAGATAAAACAAGCACATTTATAATAAAGGGGCACTTATATCGTATAATAACACAATCTACATTTTGACGTATTTTTTAAATAATAATTTTCTCAATTAACAATTTGTAGGAAAAAAATGTCTTTACATCTGAAATTGCGGTACCCTCACGGCTTAGCCCGTAGCAGAAAAAATAAAAGGTCATTTGGTTCGCCTGTATATTTGCAAATCATGGATGATGAATTTCTTACCAATTAGCTATTGAAATTGCTCGTTATGTTAATTTGCTCGCCCACGGTCGTTATGGTAATTTGTTCACCAACCTTATGGTAATTTGCTCGTTCATGCTATGTTAATTTACTCGTCCGTGTTGCGATAATTTACTCGGTAAAATGGGCTTAAAATTGAAATTGAAAAAGAACAAAATCGAATTTTCAAAAAATCACTTCGAGATGCACACTTCAATGCTACAAATTAATTTTGCACCAAATTTCATTACAATCCGCCAAACGGCTTAGGCGGTTAGATCCAGACTGGTATCCCGACAGAGATCCAGGTATCGAGACAAACTTTGAGCGTTATTATAAGTAAAGAAAAGATAATGACAACAACACACAAGCACAAAGCAAGTAGGACAGTATGAACAATATCCTTGTTTTTCGATGGAATTGTGAAAAATCAAACTCTTTTCACCCATTTTTAAGATAAAATCAATTATTGACCCTTTAAAAGAATTTTAAATAAACGTGGCGAAAGGTTTTCCCCTAATGCTTAAATTTAGGACGTCCTTAGGGAAAGGTCAATAATACGCTACATTAAGCAGAAAGCAGAGTTATTTTTAGTTTCAAAGTATCTTCAGAGTTTTCCAAGGATCTTTATTTTTGGACCGAATCTTTGACGATTTTGTAGCTCACTAAAGGAATGAAGAAAAAAAAAAGATGCATTTAAATTAACTTTGGTTTCTTTTAAAGAAAAGAGCTAGAAAATAAACAACTTATTCGTTTTACAAATCGCATGGTTTGTGATCTTATTGAATATTTGGATCGGTATTCAGATAAAATATGTATGCCAAATGCTTCTAAATAAGATTAAAGAAAACCTGTTCAAATTAAAAGAAACTTTCAAGTTGCAGGAGAGCAATAATAATAATTATTATTTTAAACTTAGGACTTATTCTTCAAAATTACTCTAAAGATATAGTTGGTTAACTGGTAGGATTAAATTAAATGGTACAAGAGCCGAGAACATTCGCAGCTAAAGTATTATTAACGTAAATACAAAGCCGGATAAAAATATACTAAACATATTTGTGCAAAAATGCCTCTAATTTTTGACAAACTGAATAAAAATAGAAGCATTTGTGTTTAAAAAGTATTCGACATCTTACAAGCACAACATAAACTTGTACAGTAAAAACATCTTCTTAAAAACGAACAAATTAAACTAATAAAATTTGAAACACTAAGTCAAACTAATATTGCATTTATAGAAAAATGAGTGATATTTTTTTTTCATTTTGTTATAAAATATTTCTTGTAATGTAGCATTTAGTATGAGAACATAATCTATACAAATAAAACAAAAAATATAAATGTATATGTATGTTGACTATTATACATAAAAGGATAAGGATAGGCAAAAAATTTGCTGAGGTACTTATCAAATTGAAAAAATAGACAGAATTGTGGATAAATCTTGAATACATTTTTAAAGTATATTTTCTTTATCAGTGTAAGACTCTGTAAACACCCTCCATTACAAGATACTCAACACTTACAAAAAGGACTGTTGTAATCGGTTATTAGTAAATACAGTACTCTAAATTATTGAGCAATCACGATTGCTATTTTTTTTCATTTGACCGTCCTTGATGTCCGGTTCCTTTTTCATCCCCACCACCCTCTGCAGGCGTGACTCTTCCCGGTAGCCGCTGCTCCTGCCTCCTTCTTTTTTTTAAAACCTCAATTTTTCGGTTATCAACAGATTTATTGCTTTTTCAACAACGAATGTTTGTTCGCATTAGCTGACATCCAGTGATTTTGAATTGCGTTTATGACTGTTTGGAGTAGAAAACGTCAATGTAAAGCCACTCTCATATTAAATCACATACATGACATCGTTTATATTTTGTTTTTTTTATAGGGTTGTTTCCATCCGTCAAAAGTACTATTTTAGTTACTGAAGTTGATAGAATGAGCAAAAAAATAACATGCATAGAAAAACTTTTATTTTCAAAATGTTCAATTTTTAAATATTTTTTTTTTAACTGTCCGATTTTTCAAACAAGGAGTGGTCTTTATAACGTCGCAAATGATTAACTTTGGCGCGTACTCCATTGGCACGCTTAATGCTTACGCTTGCTGCCAAACGCGTTTCCAGCTTATGATAATTCAGAAGTGAATTAAATATTGCGCTCTACGCTTGCTATTAACCATATCATTGCCAGTACATGTGAGTAAAGATGCGAGTTAAATATTGCGCTGTGCGCTGGCGGCATCAGCGAACGGCATTTCATCACTTGTGAAGTCACGCGCAGAAGTGTAAAAAATAAAATTGAATCAGCCTGCCAATTAAAATATTTTTTAATGCTAAAATTGATCAAGTTATTTAAAACATTGTTAAATCCCATGTTCTAAGCATGCTCTTTCAGAGAAAATACTTTTAAAATTTCAGAAACGAACCGACCCAATTGTGCAATTTCTACATTTCAAGTCAGCTGAAACTTTTAATAAAAAGCCATGAAATTTGCCATTGTACACGTCACCTTGAATCAGTTAAAACTACGAGCACGCATATCCTTGCTCACTCTCCTGCAACTTCCAAAACAGAGAAAATTGTCAAATTCATTTGACACAGAGAACCCGATAAATTAGCAAGGGTGACAGAGAACTTTTCTCAATTAACTCCTGAAGTCATTTCCGTAAAGAATGATAAAAATAGCTCCCAATTTCCCTTATGCTAAGTAAGTACGTAAGAGAAATTACGTTTATAATTGGTGTTTCGATCAAGTAAAATGTCAAACAATCCACGTACAACGCATTTACATTCCACCCAACAGTTCTTCCTAACCAAGTAAATACTTTGTATCAAATGCAATGAATGCAATTAATTACATTCAATAACCTCTGTTTGCACTTATCTAATTAGTTAAGTGCAAGATTTTCTCTTATTCCTTGAAATTAGTTCCGTGTATACACTCAGGTGAAAACGGTAGAAATTATTAATGAGGATAGCCACGATTTTGACAAGTGTCGATACAACTTTTATCATTTTTCTTATCAAATCCTTGCTTGACTTAGGGAAGCGTAATTTTTTTTTAGAAGTTGGAATATTTTTTAAATAAATTTTCAAACCAAACTCTTGCTTGATTTACACCCAAGCCTGTTTGTGTGCGGTAGAAAGGGACCTTATAAAAAAACGCATCGAAAAAATGCCCAAAGCTTCACGAGTAACTATAAAAGTTGATTTCGCAACACAGTTTATATATATATATATATATATATATATATATATATATATATATATATATATATATATATATATATATATATATATATATATATATATATATATATATATATATATATATATATATATATATATATATATATATACTGTATATATACATATATATATATATATATATATATATATATATATATATATATATATATATACTGTATATATACATATATATATATATATATATATATATATATATATATATACATATATATATATATATATATAGTCGGGGACTAGTGCTGCTTTTTTAGGTAAATTTCGCCAGCAGCACTCACGAAACATCTCATGGTTTTTCCCTACCCTTGGGGAGTACCCCCTGATGAGGCCCCAGGGTATTTTGGGATTTTCCCATTTTTTCCTTCTTTTAAAAGATTTTTTCGTTCTTGTTCAATCCTTATATTGCTATCAAATGTGTTGTCTACCAGTATCATAGAGCAGCCTGTGGCGTCTATTGAACTGAGTAGTGAAGTTCATTTTGGTTGACTTGTCCAGATTATAAATACAATATATGATAGTGTTTCTATATATATATATATATATATATATATATATATATATATATATATATATATATATATATATATATATATATATATATATATATGTGTGTGTGTGTGTGTGTGTGTGCGGTGGATAGGGACCGAAAAAAGAAATAAATATATAAATAAGTAAATAAATAAAAGCCTCACGTAGAAAATAATCAAAAAAAAAAAAAAAAACTAACGAAATGAGTAGGAATTGCTTTTTTAAACGAATTCAAGACACCGCAGCTACTCGAAATCTCGCCACACCTTTTATAATATTATTTATAAAATACACATGCGAACATTTATAAAAATGTTACTCGCGCATGTTTGTATTTTACACATGCATAACATTTCAAAGCGTATAATCATTATCTTTCGTAGTCTGACGACACGCAAACTTTCTTGTGGTGAATTGGTTTAAAAGCACTTTCGTCCTTCGACAATTAAGTCCCAATTTGATTAAAATTTTCATATACCGCACAAAAAAAAAAAAACGAACGTCACAAAAGCAGGTTTGATTGTATTTTCAAGATTAAGATTTTTTGTAAGCATGCCTGACAAACTTGGTTTTCATTCAAGTTTCACAGATATCTTAATCAATTTGACCGAACTTGATTAGCAGTTGAAACCAGGGTTGTAGAGTTGGAGGAATAATGACCGACAACGGGAATTTTAAACCCTTCGACTCGAACACCAACTGATTCCGCAAACCCTGGCAGAGTTGCGAACATACAGAGAAAATGACAAACTCCGACTCATGAAATTTTAGACCTTTGACTCGCGACTCCAGTTCCGACTCCTTTACCTCAAATTTACACTGACTTCGACTCTTCATTTTTGACTCCGACTCTTTAGTTTCGACTCTGACTCTTCGACTTAAACTCAGGCTCCACAGTGAAAAAAAATCTGAGATATTGTAGAAAATGTTTTACAAATATTCCAATGAAAAATATTATTGTTAAATAAAGGTTTTATAGCCATTTCGCAAACTTTACTAAAGTTTTCTAATCCAATTGATTGGAAAATGTTATTACAAAAGAGATTCACGTTTTCTAAGATGCAGAAAAATTTGCAAGGACTTTGAAAACATAAAAACTGTGGTCAAACATAGTATATTTACCTAAATCAACAAGGTCACATGTAAGATTCAGAACTGACTTTTATAAGTGTTAACTAATAAATGCATATAACTATCAAAGGTGTTAACGTTAATATCAAATTTTAAACTGTATTTCCTTTTCTCCTTTTGAAAGCATGCGTTTATACTTTGAAAACTTAGATAGGTCTCTAAATGCACAGCATATAAAACATACAGATTGAAGTGAGCTGAAGTGTTCTTCATACCTATGTAGAATCTCTCCCACATAATGAGGAGGGATGCCAAACTTTACAAAAATGTAAATGAAGGCGCGTTATGTTTATCTTTTTTTTTTTTTTTTTTTTAGAATGCCGAGAAAATACGTGAGGAAGCACACAGTATTTAGGGGACAGTGGAGTAAGGATGACTTAATTCTGGCTATTGAAAAAGTAAACAAAATGAGGATATATTGAAAATTGAAGGTCAACTTAATGAAATGCAGTGGAAAATGTTACATCAGGTTTTAAATCTTATAGAAAATCCTCTCAATTCCAATGCTATTCCAGATCATTTCTTTGATGTTTTAATTGAAGTAATTACTCCTGACATTCAGCTTGAAAGTGCTTCCACTCCAGCTCTATCTCTACAAAAAAAAACATCAACCTCCAGACAAATGTCCACTAGTGAAGAAACCCCTACAAAGGTTCTGGAGAAGTCTTATCCAATCACAAAACTACTTACCTCGACAGTTACGCAAAAACAAGTTGCTTGTGTACGCGGAATGTTGGAAAAATTATTATTTAACCAAAAAAAAAGCCTGACTGCATTAAATGTTTCTCACGTCAAAAGAAGCTACATGAGTCTTGTACAATTTGTGCTCCGCAATGTAATAATTGTGGTGGGGAAATAATCAGCAAAAATATTTTTAAAAAACGAGGAATAATAACATATATGGCACCTCTTCCCCACATTATGGGAGAGATGGCCGTTTGTCAACTTACAATTTTTATATTTTGATTATCTTTTATTTAGGTCTAAAACTCGTTAATGGTAATTTTAATACTTAATAATAGTGTAACTTTGAAATGAAACGTAAAGGGTTGATTTATATTGCATTTTTAATTTTTGATCTAATTTCTACAAAAAGTATAGTGTCTCTCCCACTTTTACCCTATTAGTTCACTATTACTTTTACATACTACTCGTATTATAAAGAAATCCAACATTCTGCTACACTAAGCTGAATAAAATGTTATTTTTAGAAACCTTTAATCTTGAGCCACGAATTTCTATTTTCAGACAAAACCGTTAGAGATATAAATGCATTTGAATTTGCTAAAAGGATTACGGTAGAATAAATGAAGAGACCGGATGAATAAATTGCACACTATGTAATTCTTTAACCCCATTGACAGAGTGAGAATACTATACAAACAAAGAAATACAAATTATGTGCTTCACAAAATGCACTACTTTATTTCATTACGATGCTAAGAAAAAAGGATAAAATGTTACTACAAAGTAACTGCAGCTGTACATACTAAGAAAATAAAGATTATTTTTGCGCAAAAGAAATTAATGATTTTGTTGTACGGGATATTTATAAAGTCTTCAAAGGATAAAGGATATTTGCTTACAAAAACTCTTGATGATACAAGGCAGTAAGAAGCAAAGGAATGTAAGTGGGAATTATAAAGTTTTGTGTATAACATGTTAAAAGTTTAGATTTTACGTAGGCTTTCATTGTATTTTTTTTCTCGAAATAATGCTGCTTAGCAGCTACTACCGGGGCTACTAGTATTTCCTTCCCCAAAACAAAGAAGAAGTTCTACTACTATTTGTAATAGCTATCTACACTTAAAAATTCAGGAAGATTTTCTGGTAATTGTTACTGTAAAATGGCAGACTTAACGCATCGCTGATTTCTACGGTAATTTATACCGGAGAAATAAGCGATCCCAGCGCCAATTGGTTGCTGTGGCCTACCGAGGAAACCGTAAAATTTTACAGTAACATTTGATTTTTACGGTAATAGTTACTGGCAGCATGGATGCCAAAAACCGTAAATTTCCTGGAAAATTTTTAACAGTGTACATTTTTTTTCTCTAAATTTGCACTTACATGTGCTAATATTGAGAACTGAACGTGAGGGAAAGAAAGAAAGTCCAAGGAATACTCTGTAGGGGGTTTATGAATGTCATCTCCTGCAGAACCTTTGGTTTAAATGCATATTTCAAACTCGTATATGACAGTTCATTTTCATATATGAACAGTTATGACCCGACACCCACTTTCCGAAAGGTTGTGAACGGTTCTCTTGTGCTTGCTCTCAGAATAACTAATTTATTCAAGATATATTTTTTTCCATGTGTTAAAATCAACCAATACGGGAATTTCGATTTCTCAGTTCATCTTTCATTATTTCCTAGTGAAAATGTTTCGCAATCGATCACATCTGATTATTAGAGTATACAAATATCGAGAATTGCACTGTTAGTACATGCTTGATCAGGATATCTGAGAAAGATGTTTATCATTCCAAACTTTAATGACAGAAATACTGACAGGTGAAACAAAACGCAGCTTGCTGCAAGAGAAAAAGTAACTTTGAAAGTATTTTTATTGCCTAAAATAGAGGGCGGTATTTACTTGCCAATTGAGCTAAGAAACGAAAATGCCGACTGCACAACAGAAATCTCATTGATTGTTGTGGTTAGCCGAAAGAAGATCACCGATTACAACTCAAAGACATCTTTGATTATAAAGATGCATTAAATGTGACAATTGATGGATATTTTTGGTTCATTTGGTAATTACTTTGTAAGGTTCTCGGTGATATTTTTCTGCTAAACATAATATACACTGCACTTTCTCTTGTGCAATCACCATTTTTTTTCTTAGCTGGATTAGCTAGCAACTATCGCCCTCTTCTTCAGACAGTTATTACCATAAGAAAACTCTCAGATTTATTTATTATTTCGCTTCAAAATGCTTTTCATTTGCTGCTACTTAAAAAAATGCACTTAATTGAAAACCACCTGTTGGAGTTTTTTTAATTATTATTAAAGTTTGGAGTGGTTTACATCTTTCTATTGCACCCTCTGTGTTAAGGAACCTGAAAAATAATTGTGAAATTCAATAGTTATAAATTTCACAACATAAATATTAGAAAAGACCCAGTTTTGAAAAGGTATGTAAATAAAGCCAATAGTCTCAATCTTAATTATTGCAGCTTTTTAAATCAAATTGTGCGTTTGGCATACTTTCCAGAACTGTAAGTATATAGTTATGTTGTAAAACGGTGTACTGTAATTTTTTGGATTTTTACCGCAGTTAATTTCGTGCAGATGAATAAATTTCGACCACTTGGGTCTCTATTTTCGGATTTAAGTGGGTATTCCATCGTAGAATTTAAGAGAAGTTTCAACTATTTTTTTAGAGACCTAATTATGGTAAAGTCACGTGCTGCATACGACTGCTTAAACCGTGATGTACAGGACAATGTGTTACATTTTAACAAGTAGTACAGTCTGTATATTTATTTCATTGAGGATGATTTTTTTTCTTTTTTTTTTAGTACATTCGTTAAAATTTGCTTTTCCAACCGTAAATTAAATTAATGCAATTTTCGTACGAGAGCATCTTCATTTTCCATAATGTTTTGATTTCTGACATAAAATTTCTGTTTTGCAGAAAATGAATCATCATTTTAGATAAAGCCGAGTTTTTCTGAAAACAAATTTCAACTATCGTTACTGTTCGTGACAAGTGGACGACAGTAGAACGCAGAGGTAGAACTTCATTCGAATGCAGAACTCAGTTGTTTCATGATGATGTGAACCTCTAAATGAATAATACGAGAGGACTTTTTTTGAAACTTCCCGTCATAGTTATGTAAAAAAGTGTTTGCATTAATTTAAATATAAATTTAGAGCTTAATAAGTAAATATTCATAAGTTTCTAAAAAATGGAAAATTCCTTTTTTTGAGTTGGAAAGAAATTGTTCTGTTTTAAAAAGCTCAATAAGACGCACATTTTATTCGATAAGTAAATTGAAGATCTTTGTAACCTCTGATCCAACGAGCTATTTTGTTCCGAGGAAAAATTTAAAGGAGAAAGCTTTTCACGCAGAAGTTGCTCATTGGTGAGTTTTTGTTTTAATATTTTCAAAACACTTTAAGTACTCCAACAGTTTTGAATCCTTTCTTCAGTTGTCAAAAGTCAAAAAAATATTACTTAAAAATGAATAATGCATCAAAGAAAAAAAAAAGGTTTTGAACAAAGTAAGAATGCAGAAACTCTGTTTTTACTTTACTTCCCTGGAGCTTAGAAAAAAAAGTAATAAGTAGAAACCAAAAATACTTTCGTTTAAGATCTTGAATTGAATCTAAATTGCTGTAATTATAAAGGTTTAAAATCAACGGATGACTTATGATAATAAAACATTTTTGTTTATAGCGCTAACCAAACGAGCTACATTTTTTTTTTTTTGAAAATACAAATAGACAATAAGCTAAAGCTAAAAAGCTAATTTTTTTTCTAATTTAGTGCATTGAAATTGCACTATTTAAATATATGCAACTTCTTTGCCTATCCTCTGAGCCATCTGTCTGTCCAGGATCGAGACAAGTAGCAGCATAATTGGAATAAACAAATGAACTTATTCCCCTAGTCTAATTACTCGCACACCCTTTTATCTTGGTAACGATTTAATTTTCTTTTGGTACAGTTTATCATGTTTTAATTTTTTTAAATTAGTTAGAATTTAAGTTGAAGTCAAAGTATGCGTTTCATCTACACAAAAACTGCTTACTACCCTACTGCTTACTTAATGTTCCTTCCAAATATTCTCTCACGTGTAAATTTAACATCTCCATCTAGTTGAATTGTCCGCACGCTTATTATACGATAAAAAAAGTGGGAAAAAACCCGTTCAAATCCTATACACAGTAAAACCTGTAAAGTTGACCATCCTTGTAAGTTGATCACCTGTCTGTCTTGACCACCAATATGCACCAAGTTTGACTGTGTCATATAACAAGCCCTTTGTAAGTTGACCACTAAAGCAGTGCACCGCAAGTGGTCAACTTATGCAGGTTTCAATGTATATATATATATATATATATATATATATATATATATATATAATAAGAATAATGATGAAATGATGAAATAATTCAGAAAACAAATCTGACTCGTATTTTACATACGTTATGTTTTTGTTTAAACTTAAGCGAACATGTGCTCTTAGAAACATGTCTTTTAACTGATAGAATGGTTTATGTCAAACTAGTTGAAGCAATACCTAATTGATACCAAGAAAATACAATATTTTTTTAATACTATTTCTTTATCTTCATTTTTCTGATTCGTTAGAAAGACTTTGAGAGATAAATAAGCTATGCTCAAATAAATGCTTAAAAATATCTATACTATTCTTATACTATCTTTTCATAAGAAGATGAATACAACAATTCCTAAAAAAAAATGTTTTTTTTTTTTTTGCTTAGATTTTTTTTTTTTTTTTTTTTTTTTTTTTTGACTTTTCAGTTTTGTCTTTTTTTAAATTGCAAATGCGAATAGTCTTTGCATTCTAAATCTCAAAGCAGCCTCTTAAAAAGAAAAAAAAGCACAAACATTTTACAAGAAAAAGTAGGAAATGGAAACAGAACAATACTTACACAAATTTAAGCACCTGATTTTTCTGTAAACCGAAAGTAAAACTCAAGAAACCTAATAAAAAGGTTATTCAGATAAAATTGTGAGCTTTACATTCGACGTTTTAAACAAGTTCCTATTGCCAAGAGAGAAAAAAGTTTTCTCCATTTAACAATTTTATTTTTCAACAGAGTCCTGAGATTTTTTGGCCATCTTGATAAGATTAAATAAATGAAGTTTAAATAAACTCTTAGAATTGCCCTCTTCTTGTTTTGCGGGGGTTACTCTTTATTTTCGAAAATTAACGTCACAAAAAACGAAAGTGATTTGCATTGTTAATTACCACTCTGAATTTCTTTAACTAAAAAAAAAGAGTTAAAAAGAAATTCTCATTGTCCTACAGTTAAGCATTACCTAACAAATCTCAACAAGAAAAACTCAAGAATGGTAGACTTTTAAAACTTGTATTCTAACGTGAGGTAGTACCTATGGGAAGTAAATTGATTTCATTTTTAACTGTCCTTTCACTGTCTTATATCATATATAATACATACTAAGCATCTCTTCAAGTTCAAAGTTTTAAAGGACCATCCAAAAGATGAAATTTTTTCTGATCGCTAGACTAGACGATTGGTATGTTTTCGATTAATAGATTATAGGAATATTAGTCCTACTTATTATACTTTTAAGTAACAAGCTTTTATTTGCAATGCAAAGTAACTGATGTATAGATTTTGTTTCTTTATTTGGAAACGTCTTTTAAAACAGAAGATTAAAAACACAAAAGTGACCTAAAATATAAAATAGTACTATACGGGTCGCTGTAGGTTTAAAATATAACAGAGAAAACGAAAGATTCGCGCTATTCAACGTAAAATAATGCAGTTAAGAGAGAGTAGTCCACACAAGAAACTTTATGGAACACCGAAGAGCAAATATTTTCTTCTTGTTCCATGAAATGGGAAATTGTGATATGTTCGATTTTTTCCTCCAATATTCCATTAGTCTTCAAACTACAGTATGTCTGGAGAAAAATATTTCAGTATGTTTGCTGACGGGATATTTCAGAGGAGACTAAGTGGTTTAGAGGAAAAAACGCAGACGGATTTTTTCCCCCGACTGTGAAGAGAGCCGACCTTATAATCTTATTATGTTTTTTAGTACAAGCTGTAATAAATAAGTATTTTTATAATGCATTTTAAAGACTTTAGTAAATAATATAAATTTCATTGTCTGACAAAGTTTAACAGCGGGTAACAGCAAATTAAAACGTTTAAATACTTTATCTGTTTATTGCGCCATCTATCTGGTGATATTTTAACTATATGAGGTAACACCCGTCGTTAAATCCAGACAGGAAAAAAGTTACCTTTGAAATATTATTGCAGAGAAAATTGCAATACAAACATTTTTTCAAAAATTTATAATCATATAATAATACTTTGTTTTAAGTCAAACATTACTAATAAAAAATAATAAAATGATAGAGTTCTTTAATATTAACGTTTTATATATTAATTAAGACCTACTACTATTCGAATTGAAATGTTTTGACGTTAGTCAAATGCATGCGGGGAAAGTGGATGGGGTAGAAGTGAAATAGTTGACTCTGTTTGCTTATTCAATCATTTATTAAATCACTTAAGTGCTCATTTTTTATAATTTTCTTTATTTTTCTTATTTATGCAATTTTTATTCACTCATTTAGTTTTTTTCATACATAAATTGATTACTGATTTATGTATTCATTTATTATTATCATTATCTATGTATTTATTCACTCGTTTTTTATTTATACGGTCATTTGATTGAAACTATTTCCAAAAATCCAATAAAAAGGTTAATTATAAAAACTATTTGCTTAAAAATTCTCTTTTTTTAAGATAGACAAAAATTTAAATAATGTTTCAATGCAAGTTTAACTAAAAATACATCGATATTTCTCTATGTCTCGTAGTTTTCAAAGCGAATCTAAAATTTCTTCTTTTTGAAAAAGGTAAGTTATCTTAGTTATTTCATTTTTCTGAAGAAACCCCTATAAGATTTTACAAAAAAAAAAAAAAAAAAAAACTCAAAAAGATTTTAAATCATCCTAAGCCTTGAAATTAACGATAACGAGAGAGTAGTCGTGTTTAAGCAAAATCGTTTAATGTTTCGCCACCACAAGATTTTTAATATATTTCTCTTTAAACGAGCTGATGTGTGCATCACATGACTTCCTTTTACCTCAATTTAATGTCATTTTCTCATTATTGGCAATTTTAATGCGAGTCAATAGTTTACTCTCTAAAGGTCACCAACAGTGCCTAAATTGAAATCAGATTTAAAAAAAATCGACAAATTTGTCACCAAGTTGGCAACAAAACTTGGCGACCAAAAGACTGGCAATATATCGCCAAGTGTCCGCCAAATTATAATACCACTTGAGTTTACATTGAAATTAACAATGATTTTCTCCCAAAAGGGGGCAAAGGGTATCCTTTAGAAACACCTGAATGCAACCAAAAGGGAGAGGTGCAAAACTAGACCCCACTAAGAGTCTACGTACCAAATTTCAACTTTCTAGGACTTACCGTTCTTGAATTACGCGACATACATACGCACATCCGCACATACGCACATACATACATGCGTACATACAGACGTCACAAGAAAATTCGTTGTAATGAACTGCTGAAATTGTCATTATGGATATTTCACGTATCTAAAAGTTCTTAGGCACTTATCCACTTTTGGTTGAGTCGGAAAAAAAAACTCAATACTCATTCGGTGGTTAGTAAAATGAAAATTAATGTCAATTTTTGAGTGAACATTTTTTTGCGAATACAATACTTCCTTTTTTGTAAAAGGAAGTAAAAAGAACGAAAATTCGATTATTTGCTCTCTTATTTGCTTGATCGTTTTTTTTTAAGTTTTTAATTTCTGAAATGAACTTTGTCCGAGCTTCGAAAAAAAATATTTTTACAGATAATTATGTTACATATGTTGTATATGCACCATAAAGAAGAAGATATTTTAAAAATAATCATATAAAAGAAATTTAAATCGCTTAGAGTATTAAAATTTTTAAAAGCATTTTTACCTGCTCTGAATTTTTTTTTTCTATTTGCGCAGTAAAATCCCAATTGTTGTTTTGTCGTAGAGATACAGCTCTAAATAATTTTGTGTCCATTTACCCCATCTAGCATAAACATTGATATTGATTTAAACACTTTTTTTTAAACTTAATATAGTTATCTATTCATTTTCATTTTTCAGTTTTTCCATCGAAATTTTGGAGTTTAACATTTGCACTGATATCGTAACAAAAAAGCATATTGAACTTATTAATTAAATTCAATTTATTTTCAAAGATATGGATTTTTTCTAATTCTTATTCAAAATTTCTTAGGAAGTATTATTCAGAATAAATTGCAACTCAAAATAATACGAAATTCTGAAAATTTCGCATTATTTTAATTTTAAATTAATAGTTTAATACAATGAATTTACACTTTTATGCTTTTTTTTGTGCATATTTAGTTACAATTATATGCTCCAATTAATTTCATGTGATAACTTAAAGGAAAAAAGGGAAATAAGTACAATTTCTCCTTAATAGCTATAAGACAAATATCGAACCATATAGCTTAAGAAATTCAAATCAGTGAATATACACAAAGTCTCCTTTTTGAAACGCACTAGAAAATGTTCATATGAAAAGAATACGAAACGAGAAATTGTTTTGTGTATTGTCAAACATAGCCTTGCTTTTTACATTATCCTAATTTTCATTATTTGTTTTTACTTCCACGGGGCTCAAATAAAGGGCATTTTTTGCATTTCATTTCATCCAGCAGAAGTGTTTTTCTTTATTTCTATTTACTTTACTTTCCTTTTCAGTTCCGGGACTTTTATCAAATGTTTTATATTTTTAGCTCAACTAAAAAAGATTTTGTCATATTTAAGACTGAAACGAGAGAACAAAACACAGAATGAATAGAAATAATTACTCAATGCAATGGAGAAATAGGTTAGTTAGTCAAGCATACATATGGAGAGATAAATTATCTGCATCAATGAATACTGTTGCCATTCCAACCGTAATGAACGGACTAAATAGTACTAACATAAAGAAGACTTTCTTAGAAATCCACCTCTCCGATCATAATGAAAATCAGCGTCGTATTTTCTAAAACATAACGAATCACTTCAATGTTTTTCTGTTAAATACTTACTGCAGTTGCAATGCGCTAGGTTGAAAGCAACTGTTATTCAAAATATTCAAAACTTGACACAATTTTTCACTTTTTATTGCAGCAGTAAGAAATATAAGTTGCCAAGGAAAGTATAAAGAAAATAATTAGCCCTTACGGGTATGCGTACTGGTAGGGGGTGCAAGGGGCTTCATTTCTACTTACTGGCTTCTAAAGGTAAAATTAAATTAATTTTGAGAAAGAAAAGTTTACTTAAAAAAACTAGAAAAAAATCTTAAAATGCGTTATATTAATATTATGATTTATGAATTAAATAATAAGCTACATAAAGGAATTGTTTTTTGAACAAATGATAAGACAATAGTCGCAAAAAATTGAGTGCTGATTTACACGCTGATGGTGGCATCTCAGCAAATGATTTTTCCGGCGCCATTGAAATGGCTTTGAAAGTAGATTAATGAGGTATCGTTTATTAGTTATATGCTTTTACACTTTACAAGTAGTAGATACACTGTTCAAAAATATTTGAATGGAGTTATTCATATTTTAACTCGGTCTTTGTGGGTCCTTGCGTGCTAAAACAATTGCATGAGAGAACTCCGGGAGAAAAAAATGAATAGTAATTTCTCATTCTGCTTGCGGAAAAAGTAGAAAAATTCTTTGAAATCAAAGGCTAGCTGTTTTTTTTATCATTACATTTTCCTTATGAATTTAAAAATATTAATAAGATTATTCTCACTTTAAATAAGAATTAATCCTTTAAAAAATAACTGGAATAATCTGGAAGCTTTTATTGCAAAATAAGAAATAAAACTTGCATCAGAAAATAAAAGCTGTTAACCGATCATGAGTTTTACATCTGAGAACTTAAATCAAACATTTAAAAATATATTTAAAGACTAATGACATTTATGGTAAAAAAAAGTGCTATTATGTCTAAGCACCGCGTTCTTAGAGTTTGAGCAACATGTTTGATTTTACTATAAGTTTAAATTTAAAAAATAAAGTTCACTCCTGTACGGCACCATGCCTTCCACGCATAGAGATTCATCCAGATTTAGTAAATAAACAGCTCTCGTTGCTATTTATTTTCTTTATTTACGTTTTTACAATTTGGCAATAATATTTATAACATTTTACCACAGGTTTGGCATCAATTTATGCTGAGAATGTTTTCCTGTTCAAAAAACTTAAGTGATATGTTAATCCAAGGTTATTGACTTTAGAAAGAGTGCTGTCTCAGGGACTGTATTTACAGCATTAGCTCAAGTGGAAACACAGAAGATATTTGAATTCCTTGCTTATAGGATGATCTGTGCACAAAAGTCGAAGACGTACGGTTTTTGAGCCAAAAGAACTCAATATCTTTGAGTATTTAGGTAAATTACAGACTGAAATACAAATTCAAAATTTTCCATTTCAGTCATTTTTTGGAACCGTAATGTGAGCATAGGTGAGCACATAAAAGGACAAAAATCCATCATACGTTTTAATACATTTAAATAAAACAAAATCTTTATAAACTATTTCAGCTTTTCTCTTGGACGTTTTCGAGACAGAAACTGAAAAATATTTACTTATTAGGATTTCCTAAACTTGAAATACATTTTCTTGTTCAGCAAAACATTTAAACGAAATTAAACGCATATCCATTTCAATAATTTTAATAGTAGTAGTATTGAGATGGTGATTCATTTTAAAAGTAGTAAATAAATAGTGTCCCACGAATAGAGATTCTCAGACTGTCATACATGTTACTTGCTATAGATTCTACTTAGTTTCAGTCTTAGAAAGATAAATTAGAATTTTGCTATAAATTATTGTAAGTTAAAGTGTTTCTCAGAACTATATGTTTCCAGGAAATGCTGTATTTACTGACTCATACTCAATACTGTAGATTTTTTTATTTAAAATTAACAGAGCAATTAAGAAAACGTAATAAAATTGCGAAAAGACGTAATTTAATTATTTTTATCTTTACGCTCAGTATTTACATTGAAACGTCAGCATAAAAATGGTTGAAAGTCTTGTCTTGATTTACAGTTACAAGCAATTGATATTTTCAAATGTTTCGCTTTAAACATAAAACTTTACCACTATTTTATTCCAATAAATTTTGTGTTACACTAGATTCGTGTGTCGAACCGTTAATAATTAAGCCACTTTTATGATCAAAGAAATAAAACTCTGTAGAGAAACAAAACGAGTTTAATCTTTTATAAATTGCTCACTCTTTTGTAAAAGTTTCGATTATTTAAGTTCACACTTGCGTGCCTCAATCTTTTTGAGAAATAAGTCTCTTGTTGGAAAATACTTTGTTCTCTATGAAAAAATAAGTTTCGTTTTTTAAGAGTTTCGTTTGTTTTTTTCCTAAATGGGTTTTTAAAATGTTTTCTTCTCGCTGAAAAACTTTATCTCGTTTTGCTCTTTTCAACTATGATTGCAATTTGTAAACTTTAACAGAATGTTCCTTGAAGAACAATAATTGTATAAAAGGAACAACTGCTGCAATTAGAAAATTCCAAACTCATAAATTCAACGCCATTTAAGCAGAAAATTACAAGAATATTCCTATACGTGTGTCGAGGTCATAATGAACCTCATTTCCAACGCGAAAGAAAAATTTTAGATTTTGAACTCAAGCACCACACACTGTTGAAACTGGAGCAAGTGTTAGTCAGGGAATGTTGTGTTTTAAAAGCTTTATTTATAGTATTTATTAGCTCTATACAAAAACTATAATACGTTTACAAACATTATGTCATGTTACGTACGTTACGCTTATTGTTACATAAGAAAAAGACAAGAAAAATAAAATATGCAACACAATTATGCAGAAATTTACGTAAAATCAACTTGGTATCCATATTTTTTTAGTAACAGTATATCACAAATAGATTAAAATTTGGTTTCAAAAAAGAGTTATGTTACATTGATAAAACTTCAACTAAACTAAGAAAATGTTGCATGTTTATAAGTTTCTTCTGCTAATAAAGTTATGTGCAAGGTGTGCGTAACTCTATTCATATTGACGCTCATCACTGTTAATCACTGAACATCAATATGTGCAAATACTCATCGACAGCCAACCGCTTTAATGTAACACTCATCGCAAGTCAATCATTAAAGCTAAACGCTCATAACTAGTCAATAGTCAATGTTTATAACATTGAAATGGGGTGTATAAAAATAATGTGTACAATACACTAGAATTTGTGGCTAAAAAGACACGCAGCACTTAGAAACACGTTCAGAAAATCCCTTTCAGCTCTGATATTTGTCCAATTTAATCGAAATGGTACATAAAGAGATCAGAAAATTGGACTTGAGAATAAATCTAATAATGAACGTAAACAAAATAGTAATCGTGAACAAAATACAAATAGGTATTGAAATGTCAAGCTCCCCCCCCCCCTCTTTATGCATTCTTTGATTTCGTAAGAATTTATAACTTTAATGTTTCGTAAGCCTAATGTGATGCTACACTGCCTCCTCATAGTTGTTCTTCTCAACCTTTGAATCAAAGGTTAGATATTTTAAAGTTTGACATGTTTCTTGTTTTGACCATTAATTTGAGGTAAGCTGATTGGTAATTTTTTTTATTCATTTGCCGCCTCTTGTGTTGTGTTCTTTGTACAAGCACTTAACTGTCCACAAATGTGTAAAACAAGTGATCTCGAAGATCGTTGTTGTTATGAAACAAACGAAAAAAGTTCCTAATATTAATCAAAAACACAAAACCTACTTCAGTAACAAAAAATCCAGTAACTTAGTAAAGTACGACATGGTTAGATTAAGTTCAATTTTAGAACTAGCGAAATCCAGCAAAAATAAAAACTGCAGCTTGCATACCGGAACGTGCAGCGGTTTTAATCCTTTATTGTACGGCTCAGAAGGGCCACCTCATCGCTGCCTGCTTTAACTGTAGAAAAACGAGCTGATGTGTGCATCATATAACTTCCTTTTACACCCAATTTAATATTATTTTCCCATTATTGGCAATTTTTATGTGATTCAATAGTTAACTCTCTAAATAACGCCAATAGTGGCCAAATTAAAACCAGATTTTTCTAAAAATAATCGACAAATTTGTAGACAAGTTGGCGACTGAAACACTAGCAATATATCGCCAAGTGTCCGCCAAATTATAACACCACTTGAGTTTTCATTGAATTTAACAATGATTTCCCCCCAAAAAGGTGCAAAAGACCCCTTTAGAAACACCAAATTTTTACCATTATACATTGCTGCGCTATCATTGTTTTAAATTTTTCCAGCTAAGGTATAGAAGTGCCGTGGGAGCGCAGGATCTAAAAAAAAAATTTTTAATTGTTTTATTTTCTTTGTAAATTTCTTGTTCTTTTTTTTAATTTTAATTCAACATTGTATTACTCTTACAGAAGTAAAAAATGGTTACCGATATTTTTTCACATTTTAAAAACGATGTTAACATATGAGCAATTTTTGGAACACAATGCTTCAATTTTAAAACAATTATTACAATTTTAGCGATAATTTTAAAAGTAAACTATAAAATCAAATAAAATTTATCTTTAAAGAAAATTGCATTTGATGTCCGTTACGGAAAAATGTAAAATTCAATTAAAAAAATGAAAATAAACTTCCGAAAAATATTTAAAAGCATGGAAACTTAAAACTAAGGTCACCTTTGGCTCATTTACAAAAAAGTAAACTCTAATAGAATTTCTGCGCAACGATTAGTTGCGAGTAAGGTTTTTAATTGCTTGGAAAAAATCTTTCATTCATTTTACCAAATATTTTAACGTCTGAAATATCTTTGTGCATACATTAAGTCTTCTTTTGCTCATAACAAAATAAAATATCATGTTTTCCTAAGTAATAGCTCCAAATCATAACTAAAACTGCCATTCTTATGATTTTTTCTAAAACATTTAACAGACAAAACATAAATGTTACACAACACAACCATTTTCTTTTGTTTCGACATTTAAGTATTGATCTATCTAACCTTTAAACAGCAGTAGCCCTAATCTAGAAATAAACGTATAAGCACTGGTAACTACAACAAAAAGTCATGCTCAAATGGAAGGAAAACAATACTTAAAGAAATTTAAACACCTGATGTTTTGCGAAGTCCCATGCAAAACTAAAGAAATCTAGCGAAAACTGCGAAGCAGATCTAATTTTACGCTTTACAGCAACAAGGAATGCAGCCTGATTTTTTCTTCTACTAGAGAGCGGAAAGCCATCTCCATTTCCTGAGGTTATTCTATCTTGAATTGCCAAACGTTTTTTTGGCCACTTTTTGCAGTGCCAGATAATCTAAGTGTATTTTGAATAAATTTCTTGAACTTCAGTTCCTCGTTCTTTGTTCGTGTTGATTTTTCTTTTTTTGTACTAAATAGTTTTACAGTTAAATTATTTTGTAACAAGGAACCTGGTTTCATTTTCTTAAAATTGATTATGAAGGTCATAGTAGCACTAAAAAATCGCTAATCAAAGTATGACGGGTGAAATTGGCTTCTACATTGCTTGTATGGTGATATTTTGATGGTAGAAATTTTAACCCTATCTCCAGTGATTAACATTGAAATCCAGAAGATAGCGTTCATTGTTGACAAATTTTTTGTTTCTTCATTTTCCTAAATTTTCAGCGTTACCAGTAAAACAGTTAAGTTACCGGATCCAGTTCAGCCTTGTTACATTTCCCTACGTGTCAAACATTTCTAAACATACAATCAAATTGAAAATAACAAACTGAATTTCTGGTGCTTCAACAATGACATAATGTCGTCATGCACACTAGGGCACGAGTTTCATTGTTGGTGACGTCAGAGGGTTACTCGATCAGTGATTTTGGCTATTATATACATGAGGATTACTTTACTGCCATCCATTAAATTTACAGAGGTCTAATTTATAGAAACTGGAGTTCTATTGCAAAAAATAGTTTGTGATAACGTGTAACAAGTAACGCATACTGTATAACCGCAGGACACATTATTAAATAAATTCTTAAATAAATATAACATTCGATTTCGATGTATAGGATTCAACAGTGCTTCCAAGGAGGAGAGAATGTCAGAGAACAGGTCTGCGGCAGAAGAAGGGTGATTTATTTCCAGCCTTGAAAAATAGCAATTAGCTCTGCCTGAAATACTGAGTGGGAAGGTTTGAGCCTTGCGGATCAGTCCTGTATGCGAACTCCATCCCGTAGCATGACAAATCCTGCTTCTACTCCACAGTTTGTTTTGGAGTCGAAAGTATATACCTTTAAATTCTGTAGTGAGGGAGTTTTTCCTTGTAAACATATCTTAGGAAGGGTACACTGGATACTTGGGTGGGTATCCCGCTTCTTTGTCGTTTCTCCTATGTCACTTGGGCTGAAATTGTAGCCAGGAATTTGTATTGATTTGCTTGTGAGAGAGAGTTTTGACATAAGAGCTCTTGACTGCATCGTAAGGTCTATTGGAGTGACTCCTGTACTCCTGTCTCCTATTGGAGTGACTCGAGCACTCCTGACATGGGGTGCGGCGTAAGAGGTTGCGCAGTATGCTCCGGTCACTGTTAGGAGAAGAAGTCTTTGTATTGTTTGGATCTTCTTTAAGGCTCTGCTGAGCAGCAAATTGGCCCAAACTGCAGCTCCGTAGAGAATTAAAGATATTAGACGTTTAAATAAATCAACTTCCTTTGTGATATGTTCATACCCCAAGTGGGGCCAGCAAGTCATTGGAGAAGTGCTTTCTTCCTCAATGAATTTGTTTTTAAAAATTCAGCGTGTGGCACAAAAGATATATTTTTGTCAATGATGATTCCTAAATAATTGACTTCGTCAGCCCGTTCGATAAAGAAGTTCTTGAATTGCTCTCGTTTTGTCCTCATATGCCTCTAAGCGATGCTCTGTCAGTCACATGAGAAGCATTTGAAGAGATTCTCAAATACGTTTATTTTGATGAGTTTTACAATTGAACTGTTGTTGAGCCATGTACAACGAAAGCTAAGTTATCTGCAAAGGCTTGAACAAAAGTGTAATCCGGCCATGGTTTTTCTAGTAAAGATCTTATAACCAAGTTCCATAGTTGCGGGCCACAACAGGAGCCCTGCGGGCATCCCTTAAACTGCGCGTTTGATAGGACTTCGTTTTGGGCTATTATGTTAGCTTTTCTATTGTTCAGGAAGCTGCTCTATAGATTATAGACACCCTTTTCACATCCTGTGGCTGCTATAGAAGACAATATATCTTGACACTGCAAATTTTTAAACGCCGATTTGATGTCAATGGAGATGAAAATGGTTAGGAACCCATAATTTATCCTCTGGTCTATTTCTGATAAAAGAGAAGTAAGTGCATGTTCTGTTGAAGTTCTTGGTGTGAACCCAAATTGAAGGGGATGTAAAAGAAGTTTTACTGAAATAAAGCTTTGAAGTCTGTTAGCTAGGAACTTTTCTAGGATTTCTGACAGTGTTGGAAGTAGCACTATAGGACGATAAGAATTGAATGACGTAAGCGCTTTAGAGTGTTTGTGAAAAAGAATTAAGATACCTTCTTTTAGGGAAGATCGGAAAATCCCAGTCTGTAGCACTTGTTCAGAAAGTCTAAAAGACAATTTCGGTGAACTTCAAAGAAGTATTTCCAAATGTAGCTATCCAATCCGTCTCTTCCGGGAGCATTTTTCAATGAGACGTTATTCATAACGAAACTGAGTTCCGAGGAGCTGAAATCTGTATTTTCTACTGAGGAATAGTATGTGGAGTAAAATGTTTTAGCGTCGTCGGCGGTTGCCGTTCTTTCGTAAAGAAGGGAAGGATGCACTGTGTTACCAAACGCAATTTTGTACGGCTTGGGATATGTAGAGCTAGAGGCTGAGCAAAATTTCCTCCAAGACGCTCTTTTGGCTGTTCTGATGTGTTTCTTGTACAAAGCCAGTTCTCTCTTGTATGACATGTAAAAGCACTGACGAGTGTCTGTCGTTTGGCACCTTTGGTACCGTCGTCTTTGCTCACAATTACAACCCCTATCGCCATTTTTTCGCATAATTTAGTTAAAGGTTTGTACTATACGTATGAAAGAATTCAATTTACAACTTGGGTTGTAAATGAGTTAGAAACCAATTTTCCTTGAAAAGAATTTTTTTGGTTACCTTAGAGTACTTTTAATAAACATACAAACGTGTTTTGAAACGTAAAAAAAAGCTTAAAAAATAAAGCAAAACTGAATCAAACTTTAAATTCCCAGCGCGTTCTTTTGAACATTATTTCTAATTCGAATACCCATTCCTCACAGGTGCGTGCCCCTGCTCTTAGAAGCACTGAATTAGCCCTTTAAATAACAGCAGAGTGCCTCAAAAGACCCCTAAAGGGAGACCAAGCCCCCATAAATAATCCCCGGCTATATTCCATATCATCCTCAGCTCTTTGACCTCACATGGTGACGTTTAAATTCATATAACCTATATTAATGCAGAAAATACACACCTTTATCTTTCCATATTAGCAAAGTGACTCGTCATGAAGAAAATTCAACCCCTCTGACTTTTTTTCTTTTATTTTTTTCAAATTTAGGTTTAAACAGTGAAACTGCAAGCAGCTGCAAATGCCATAATTAAATAACCAATAACAAACAATTCTCCTTTTTACAAAGATAAACCTTTGTGTCTCTTTTTCCACGAAACGAAAACTAGATATAATTCGATTTTTCTCCCATCAATGTGTACTTGATAAAATAAAGCCCTTGACAACTGAAATATTTGATTTGATTTCAGCCGAATGGACATTTTTCTTCAAAATAAAAAAATAAATTCTAAAGAGTACCTTTAATGAATGTTACTTTTCTATAAAAGAATTTTCGATTTTTTTTTAAAGTTTTGAAAATGGACACTTCCAGTTATTTATATTAGACACCAATTATAATGGTTTAACTTTCTTATTTTCTAATTTTTTTTAATTAAAAACCGTTAAAGGTGGCATACGAAAAAAAACAGATGAAAAAGTAGGGGAACATGGGGCAAATTGAAATAGCGGGGAAAAGTGAAATGGTGAAATATTTAGTCTGCTTTTAGCTCCGCCTACGTGGTTTATTTTCACTAAGTAGGTAGTACCTACGTTGTTTATTCCAGTCAGGAAAAAAATACAGCCAAAGATTAAAGCAGTTAATAATGCAGGCAATTTTTAAAAATTGATACTCATATTTTAACATTTCGTTGTAAGTCAAAAATTGCTTTTGTTACAATTAAATGAAAAAATGCTACTAACATTTTAAATATTAATTGAGAACTCCTAATATTAATTGCAGTATTACTTTAGTTAATATTAAGCTTATTTTATTTTGAATAAATTATACAATTATTGAAGTACATACGGGGCAAAGTGGAAGGGGCAAAGTGAAATAGTATGTTTCATTTACTCACTGCATCGTTTAGTGTAAATCACTTACGTTTTCTTTTATTATTTAATTCATTTACATTCCTTCATTTAGTAGTTCACTTATTTATACATTCATTCACTTATTTTCTATTCATCTATGCTTTTACTCGCTCATTTATTTTTCTTCATATATTAATTAAATTATTTATTTAATTATTCGTTTATTGTTTCATTGTCTTTCCATTTATTCATTCAACCTTTAACTTACTGATTAAAATTATGTTTTATAATCGAATATAAAATATTTCATTGAAAAAATATTTTATTTTTCACTTTGCACCATGGAAAAAAAAGGGGAAAAGGCTTTACTTATTTTCTAATATTATTTTAGTATCTTCTGCGTTTAAAAGTTGCAATATACAAAGTACCGATGTTTTTGCTTTAATGAATTATCATTTGAATAAGGTTAAATAGATCGTTAATAATAATGTGAAAAATAAACCGTTCTCATTTTTAAACATACAACGCAACAAGAAGTGAGCAGTTATAAGTTAGACGTGCGTATACATGTATTTGTGTGTCTGTTTGGCATCGTAGCTCCTAAACGGATGAACCGATTCTGATCATTTTTTTTTGTTCGAAAGATGAGCTCATCGAGAGAGTTTTTAGCTAGGACTCCTCTTGTGTGTGTGGAGGGAAGGGGGAGGTGTCGAGTAGGACGTCAATTACAGGAGGCATAAATTAAAAACCGATTTAGCATTTTCTGCAGTTTTGATTGTGCGAACTTACGATCAGATTAAAAATACCCACCAATAGAATGATGTTTTTTTTTTTTTTTTTTTTTTTTTTGTATTTGATAGAATTTGTTTGGAACTTCCAAATTACATACAATTATACAATTGGAGCAATAAACCTTTTTTTTTAATTAAATATTAAATACAACTTTTTAGCTTTTAATCCCGTGGTTGGCGACGATTTTATTCTTTGTAGATAAGGAGATAAATTTCAATGATATAAAATTTTGTTATATTCCGTTTTCCACGCTTTCCCTTGTTATTTAATTTAAAAAAATGAATGTATTTATACATAAAACTATTTTTTCTGACCTTCGAGATACATTTTATTGTGAGGTCACCTTCAAGGTTTTGTTTGTTTGTTTGTTTGTTTTCATTTAATTTTAGTTCTTGTGAAAGTTATTTTAGCTTATATAATAATATCTGAAGGTGATTTGTTTAAATTTTTCTTTCAACAATTTAAAACACTTCTAAAAAATATGTAAGTTATATACATTTATTTTGTTAATGTTAACATCTATTCTGACTTGAAATAGAACTAGTACATTAGATTTTTTTTATTTTTCTATTTTCTTAAAAGTAAATTTAGTTTTAAAAATTAATTTTATTCAGGACGTCTTTTTCAGTCAATTTCTTAAGCGTTAATCTGACATGAAAGTCATATCTTCCTCTGACTTTTTTATCACTGTATTTTATTTTATCTTATTTATTTATTTATTTCATAACATCTTTCGTAATTTATAAAAAGTATTCGAATTTTTTGCGATAAGACCCAGTAAGTTGTGTTGTTTGATTGCTAACACAGTTTGTACTTAATATCAGTAAGATTATTTTATGTGCTGGTATCTAATGTCTGCCGTATGTTTCAGGCAATCGATTTTTTTTTTTTTTTTGAAAAAATATGTAACTTTCAAAATATTCAATTATTACGTCATTAAAAATTCAGAATTTTACAATAAGTGTCATCGTTGTTTGTCTGCTCTAGCGTAGAATATTTTTGGATTTTAGAATCTTTAGAAATTTGCAGAGTTAAAAAACATAACCAAAGTCAAAACGTTAAGCCTATTTATAATAAAGAAGCGTGCGATGCTCAAGCTACCTTGACATCAAGAGTTCGAAATGGTAGAAACTAATTAACAAATAGCAAAGCAACCATAATGTAAATAGCGCATCAAAGATAGCAAGAAAAGATAGCTTGAAATTTGGATACATTATCCAAAGTGAAAAATTATCCCCAGTAAAAAAACATTAACAAGCATATGCATTTTGAATAGGGCACAGTAAGTGAATTGATGATATACTTTTGTAGGAAATAAAAAAAACAAGTCGTTTTTTGTCGGATTAAGAAGTTTTCAAAAAGCAATAATATCATCACAATGTGGATTTTTATTTATTTATTTATTTTAATACAACAAAAAAATTCAAGTTTTATTTTCAGTTCAAAAGGAAGGAATACGTTCTATCCCTGCTTCTTCTTTTTTATGATTTGCTTTAATTATGTTAAACGTGTTTTGCTACTTTTTTATTTGATTATCTATTTGTTTTAAAATATTTTATTTGCTTAATTTAGCTACTTCATATTAATCTCAGTTTAGAACTTTTTTGCAACTGCATCTCTTACTTTTCACGAAATAAAAAGTATTTGCATTCTTGAACTAAATTTTGAGGATTTGAAGTACGTACTTTTTAGAGCCCATTAAATAAAATAACAAACACATAAGAGAAGTAAAAATACATCGTTAAAAAAATCAAAGCAATGTTTTACCTTAACTGCATCTTTTTCTTTGCAACGAATATTTATCTTACTTAATTAAGATCAAGGTATTTTCGTTTTCCCTTGAGACAAAGAATTTATTCCGAATTTTTCGCTCAATATTAATAGAGTTTACTGAAAAATGATAAACAATCTGATAACTCAGAATGGATTTAAATGAAGAAGTTCTTTTGGTTTGTTTTCGTTTTTAAGGAAATAGTAATCTTCATTAAATTTATCAAAGTTAATAATAAATGCTTTTATTTGAATGTTTTGAAGTTACATTATAAGTATATCTGTATAATATGCAAATTCAAAATAAAGTTTCAATTTAAGCTTCGTTACAAAAAAAAGACTACCAAGTTGAAGTTTTAAATAATAAAAAACGTAAAAAACGCGTTAAAGAAATAATAACAAACCTTGCGATACTATTAATGTGTTTGCAAAAATACCTTGCACACCTTGTACTTGTAAAAAATTGAAAAATTGCTCTTCCTCCTCCATCAGATTTTATTCACGAAATACAAAAAGAGGTAAGGAAAGAGTTTTTTTAGAAAATCAAGGAAAAAAATGTTTTAAAACATTTGCTACTTTAGTGTGGGTGTACTTTCAAAAGTGAATTTCTTCTAATAATTATTAAGCTGCAGTGCTTTGAGTCTTGTAAAACTATAAATTTATTTACGTGTTTAAAAATAGTTATGGGATTTACGATAAAGCGATCTTAGATATGAGTTTACGTCAACACATTTCTACCTCAAAACAAAGTAAATAAATGAATAAATGAAACACTTTTTTGGCTCAAAGCGTCAAGCAATTTTTCATTCATGAAATCCAAAGATGTGTACCGAAAGAGTTTTTTTTTAATCAAAGAAAAAAGTTTGGATTCATTAGTTAGTCTGTGTGGGTGTACTTTCAAAAGTGAATTTCCTCTCATTGCTATTAAGCTGCATCCCCCCCCCCCGGTTGGTTTCCTGTAAAACTATAAATTCACTTACGAACGACTTTAAAGATGGTAATGGGATTAGAAATAACGCAGTTTTAGATAAGAATTTTGCGTCAACAAATTTCTTCCCTACAACAAATGTAATAAATGAAACTTTTTTTTTTTATCTCAAAACGTAAATTAATTTTAATTCATAAAATTCAAAAAATGTGTAAGATGTTTTTTTTTTCAGAAAATCAGCAAAAAGAAATGATTTGAACCATTAGCTAGTTCAGTGAGGGTGTACTTTCAAAACTGAGTTGTCCTAATAACTATTAAGCTTTAAAGCGGTTTGCTTCTGGTAGAACTATAAATTTACTTACAAACGTGCATGAAAATGGCAATGGGATTAACGATAAAACGATCTTAGATATGAATTTACGTCAACACATTTCTTTCCTAAAACAAAAGAAGCCAATGAAACTGATTTTTGTCTCAAAACGTCAAGGAAATTTCATTCATAAAATCTAAAAATGTGTAAAACATTATTTTTTTTCAGGAAATCAGAGAAAAGAAGTGCTTTGAACCATTAGCTAGTTCAGTGAGGGTGTACTTTCAAAAGTGAGTTCCCTAATAACCATTAAGCTCCAAAGCGGTTAGCTTCCGGTGAAACTATAAATTTACTTACGAACGTGTTTGAAAATGGTAATGGGATTAACGATAACGACATCTTAGATATGAATTTACGTCAACACATTTCTTTCTTAAAGCAAAAAAAGAAGAAGAAACTGGAACTTGTTTTTGGCTCAAAACTTCAAACAATTTTCATTCATAAAATCCAAAAATGTTTAAATTGTGTTTTTTTCCCAGAAAATCTGAGAAAACAAATGCTTTGAACCATTAACTAGTTTATTGAGGGTGTACTTTCAAAAGTGAGTTTCTCTAATAACTATTAAGCTGCAGCGGTTGGCTTCCAGCAAAACTATAAATTTACTTACGAACGTGTTCGAAGATGGTAATGGGATTAACGATAAAGCGATGCGCATCGTAAAGCCAGAGCAGAGATCCGCTTTAAGTGCGTTTTGTGCATTTTGGAAGTTTTAGCCGGCGAACGTGCAGCAAGCTCATCTGCTTCAGAAAGATTAAATTTAATTGAAGAACTTGCAGTTAAATTTTTATCGTCGATTTGAAAATATTTATTAAACCTCGTAAATTCATACAAAGTAACAACATACTTTAACTTCTGAGGAAGAATACAGTATGTATTGGAAGTATAGGATATAGGTGCGATTCTCCAACAGTCAATATTTTTTGTAATTTGGTAATAGCAACTGACGGGAAGGGTGAACTACTATTTTTTAAGTAAGTAACAATAATGTTTTCTAAATGTGTCAATTAGGACATCAAAGCTATTAAATTACTAGATCTAAAAAAACAGTTCTTTTTTACACTATCTTTAACGTAAACGTTGAATATTTACCTACTATTTATTTATTTATTTTAGAATATTTTTTTTTAATCTCCATGAAATTACCAAAATAATAATATTCCTAATTAATTGTTTTAGACGCATAATTTTTTAAATTGATTTTCGTGACTTGCTAATTCATTTCTTATAAATATGGACATTTTTATTATAGGCTCTGTCAGACAAATTGAAACGCAAATTTTTACCACTAAAAATTATGCTTTTACAACGATAATCAAAAGAAATAAACAATAATAATTTGAATTCTTAAGTTTTAAATTCAAATTATGTGTTTCGCAATCACGAGTTGCGACAAAACCCTACTCATTGGGGTTATTGTTCCTAGAAACAGCTCCTCTGACCCCAAGCCTGCCCTCCTTCTGGGCAGTTACGTGTGTATAGTTGTGTGTGTGTAGGCTTGTATGTATGCACGTAGGCGTGTGTGTGTGTGAAAAGACGCGTGCGTCTGTGTATGACACGGACACCACCGCCCAGAAGCGGATTCCGGGGTACAGTGCTCAGGACCAGAGGATGCAGAGGCCAGTGGGCGGTGGTGCTGCAGAGTCCCCTGATTCAAGCTGCAAAAGGAACCGGATATCAAAGACGGTCAAGTGAGAACAATAAGCAACCGTGATTGCTCAACAACTGAGAAATAAAAAAAATTCAAACTGTTATTGCAATTAAACGAAAATAAGTGGGACAAAAGAATGAGTAAACACTGTAATGTATTTCCCCAGAGCATTGATATTGACGTTCATAAGGAAATGTTTTATTTACTCCTTAGTTTAAATATTCTCACAAAAATGAAAGAAAAAAACTTTAAAGGATTTCTTTTTCGTATACATGCTTTTATTATTAATATTAACACCATTATCACTATTATTACTGTAGTTTCCCAAGAAAACATAACCTTCTTGTTAAATAAGTTTTTGTAACTTCAACACAACCAGATTATTGCAGAATAATATAATTATTGCCAATATTGCTGAGCTTAGAGAAACAAACTTTAAATTTTTACTTTCTTAATATTAATTAAATGTTCCGTAATTTTTTCCAGTTTGTGTTATTTTTACTCCAAATACAAAGTTTCTTTATTAACCTTAGGACACAAAGCTTATAAACAAACTTCTTTTAAAATCAGAAAAATATAAAAATAATTAAAAATATAATAAACTCTGGCACTACCGAAAATGTGACCATTGATTGCATTCAATAAACGTAAAAGGTCACAGTGAACAAAAAAATTTTAAAAGGAAAACTTTTGTTGCTCTCCTTTGTCTGTGAATCGGAAAATTAAATTAAGTTCGATTTTTTGTTTGATACGCTTGTGCTCTTTAAAATGGAATTCTTCGAAACATGCTTAAGTTGCTTGTTTCTTGGAATATACAGAAATATCCAAGTGTTTCTGTGAAAAGAACTCTATTTCGTTTTCAAGGAAAATACAGGCTTTATAGTTTTTCCAAAGATTGTGAGAGCAGATATGTTTTCTATGAAAATGATGAAACAGATTTGCGTTTTGGCCTCTTTTTCTTAAGTTTTTTGCTCTTTCTTTCTGAGAAATTAAGATCAAGTTGATAACGAATCAAGTAACGGGAAAAAAAACTTAGTAAAGAACCAAAGTAAGAGAAAATACACTTATTCAAACTAACTTTGCTCTACAATTTCAAAATTTTCTAGTACACTGATGTTTTTGTAGTGTTACTACATGTATAGGGGAGGATGGCTCAAAGCGGGTAGGTTTTCGAAGAACGCTCGAAAATTGTAGTTTTTGGCTTTCTATCGAAACAATTTTGGTTTTATTTCCTAGCAGGGTTCTTGAACTTCAAAATGAAAAGTGATTTTTGTGTTGTTTCAGACCTAATGTTTATTTATTATCAATTTTTAAAAAAAAATTGGAAAACTTGCTTTGCCCTACCAGGGAGCCCAAAGCGGGTAAGCTTTACTAATTGTGGTTTGGTACATTTCCCAATCAAATATGAACTTATAAATGATTAAAATAGTTGACTAGCTACCTGCCATTATCTAAAAAGATATAAAACAGTTGTACTTTAAATTAAATTCAAATTAAAGTCAGTACATTTGTTTATAAAACATAAAGAAATAACTGAGTTATTAATAGACTAAGTAATTGTGCCATCCTAAAAAAAAACTTTTTAAAGATACTTATCTTATTGAAAGAGAAAATCTAAGTCAGCACACGAGTCAAGAAACTTTAAATAAATATATTATTAAATCCTATACTCGCTTTGCTCGACCCGCTTTGCCCAAAGGCACATTTTTTATTTCAATAATTATAACCTTAAATTAGTAATAAAAAAAAAGGAATGACCATCGTAATTTATAGGTGGATAGTGTCAGAATAAGTTAATATTATTGACAATAAAAAAAGCTGATTTTCGACTAATCACAAGTTGTAAAACTTACTTTTTTTTAATGTATCATTTTTTTATTTTAAGCCTGGTTGCACCATGTCGCTTCACTGCTGCTTCGCTGGGACTGATCATAACTCGGGGGTTTTCGGGTAAACACGACATACGTATTCATCGCCGCTAACATACCATGGATGGATGGCATACGAAGGTCTACCCGCTTTGAACGATATACCCGCTTTGGGCCAACCTCCCCTAGACATAAAACAAAATAAAAGCTCTAAAAGTGTATCACAATTTTCAAAACTTTTAAATAATATGTATAAAACCGTTTGAATTGGATATCTATAGAATGGTTCAAAAATAATCACTTAAGGTAATTTAAAATAAGTTAAGAAATCTGATGTAAAATAAATCATTCTGATAAAAGTAGTGCAACTTTGAACAATAAAAGTTTAATATCTGAATTTTAAACTCTTCTTTTTTTCATAGCATTACGATATTTCCAACTTTTTATATTGCATATAACGTTACGTTTCATAACATTATATGCTATATAAAAAGTTGGAAAGATAGATTTGTTTTCCATTTGAACGAGAGATTTTAAAAACATAAAATTAGCACTCTGGATCAGTTTCTATAAAGCATTTTTATCGTTATTGGTTTATGCAATGAATTGTGTTTGATGTTATCAACTTATTTTGCAAGAAAAAAATAAAAAAATATATAATAGAATCTTGCCAACGGAGCGCAGAAATGTACTTTCTACAGTTTATTTTCAGATGAAACATACTAAGGAGGGAATAAAGATTGGGGGAATACTAGCCCTCACGGTTCTAAGTTACCCTAGTTGTTCGTATTTAATACAAATCGAAGTTATTTGACAAAGCCCATAATGTCACATTTTAGTTTTAAAGAAAAATGGTGTAAAGTAAAATAGGATCTAAATACAACGGCAAAGTAATTGACTATTTCTTCTTAAAAAAACTACTTTGGAAATTATGTCCGAATTTCTTCTATTTCTTACGTAAAAATAATTGAATATATTAATATAATTTTTATGAAAGCCAAATTTGACAATAGTCAAGCTTTGAAGTTTGTCATAGTTTTGTGATCAAATTGTGTGATTCAATTTATTTTTCGTAGAATCTTACATTTATCTCTTATTCAATGTCAAGTACCGTTTTCTTAGTAAAATAATATTAATTATTTTGCCATAATATTTCTGACTTGTTGCTGGTAGGTAACCTTACAGGCAGTGTTCAAAAGATGACCCATAAATTAAATCATTTTTTAAATTTGAAAGGAAAAACCCTCGGCAAATAATTCTTTATTCCAGAATAGTATTTAATGGTTTAATTGATGAAAAGTATTTGATCATAAAAGAACTAAATTCAAGAAAACCTTTTAAAAATGTATCTTTTTGATCGGAGTCATTGCAAATTTGTATTTTTTACTAAGTCTCTGGCAGTTTTTTGCACCTCTCGTATTCATTGGTTATAATTAACTGCGTACCATTTTTTTTCCATTTTGTAATAAATAAACTTTTTGGCGATGTCGGGCCTACTTCGGTTTATGTACGTGGGTGTTTGGTGTAAAGACAATAATTTTATAACTTTATCCCAATTGAAGTAGGTACAATTAATGAGAAAATAGTAAATAAAGGGCATTGTAACGCAATGCTCTTAGAATTTAAGCATATGTAAATTAAAATACATTAGTGTTCGCCCAGTTGTCAAAATCCGTCCACCATATTCATAAATGAATATTTGAGAAAACTTGTATGAATTTAACAATTTCCAACATTTTTATTTCTAATCTTACTCATGTTTACTGCGTATCTCGAAACATACAATTTTTATATGCACACACAACACCAAATACTTACGATTTATTCCAATTTTCCTTTTTGTCTATTAATCTCAGAATAAATGGATGGAAGGGAATATTTCGGAAATGGGGTTGTGTCCGAAATTTTAAAAATGTTTTTTTTTTCTGAAACAGCATGCTTAAAAACATAGGTTTTAAACCATTTTTTAAATAATTTAAAAAAATAATAATATTTTTTAACAGATATTTTAATCGATTCGCAGATTGAAATTCATTTTTTTACGCTTTTGCACATGGCATCAAAAGCAATGAAATGCCATTCACTGATGCCATTAGCGCACATCGCAAATTATCATAACCTGGAAACGTGTTTGACAGCAATGCGTAAACATTTAGCGCGGCAATGGACTAACGCGCCAAAGTACATCACTTGAAACGTCATAAAGACCACGCTTTATTTCCAAAATCGAGCATTTAAAAAATAATAATAATAAATAACTGTCGGGAAAATAAGAGTTTTTTTTCCCCGGCTCCAAGTTTTTTTTTTTGGTAATTCTTTCAATTTCATTGACTAAAAGTAGTACTTTTGACTGAAGAAAACAATCCCATTGAGAAATTGGTGTTGTCGGCAGATTCTTGGCTTGAATTGGATACCATGTTGCTTTGTGCTAACCCCATGCAAATACATATTTCCCCAATCTTTTTTTACGTATGCAAAGGAACAATTACAGTATGCAAAGGAATTACGTAATGCTCAGGCTCTTGCGCCAGTAAACTCAATGGGACCAAAGGAAAAACATTTTTCGTGCAGACATTGGAAACAAAAAATTTGACGCCAATGGATAAAAACCGCCAATTATCCAATTTTCGAAATCTTCCCGTATGAAATGAAGCATAAAAACTCAGTATATACTTAAAACTTCGGTGCGAACAATATTACTTATAAAGCGTCTACTATTAGTGAGTAAGTTGCTTCTTCCTAATTAGGGATACAAATTTCCAAGTATAAAATGAACGAACTCTACTCGTGGCAACATATAACTGTCCATTCGAAAGCACTGGACGTCGCAATAATAGTACAATTTCTAAAAAAGGTTGTCCTTGAGATTTGTTTATGGTTAAGGGCGGTGCATAACTGATGTCACACTTTTCAACATTTTCGATCCTCTTCCCTTTGTCACATGTCACGCTGTTTTTCATAAACGTTCCTATTAAAAACCGGCTTGTTCTCACATTCTCCCCATTGTATGTCCCTCTTGTCATTTCTCTCCTGTCCCCTGTCACGAACTGTTACTCTTTCGAGAACCTAACCTTAAAGCGGGACTTTTTTCGCGGACAGCCCCCGTTTTTGTGGTAACCATATGCAAGTATATATTTTCCTGCTCTTTGTTTACGTATGCAAAGAAAAAACATTTCTCGCGCTGCAATTGGTGCCCAATATTTGACGCCAATAGATAAAGAACGCCAATTCCCTAATTATCGAAATCTTCCGGAATGAAATGATGCTACAAAACTCAGATTATACGTAAAACTTCAGCATGAACAATATTTCTTCTAAAAAGTTTAATATTATTGAGTAAGTTGCCTTGACCTCTTCCATTAGAAATATGTTTCAAACAGTCAAATGAACGAATCCTACTTTCTACATTAAAAATTATCCATTCAAAAACACTGGACGTCGCAATAATAGTGCAATTTCATTAAAAAAAATCGTCTTTGTTATTTGTTTAACGTTTAGGGAGTAACTGACTATTGCCCTTTTCAAAATTTTTGATTCCTCTCCCCTTTGTCACAAAGTTTCACAATTCACCATACCTTTTCCCTTTGCCACATGTCAAACTGTTTTTAATAAACGTTCTTATCAAAACGAGCTTATGTGTGCATCGCATGACTTTCTTTTATGTCAATTTAATTATAATAGCGCCTTGGAGTAAGCAAGGAAGCACTAAATATTATCACCCTTAGTTTCTTGCGAACCGAAGTAAAAAAAAAAGTGTTACACAGATTTATCTCCTTATTATTTGCAATTTTAATGTGATTCAGTGGTTAACTCTTTAAGTATAACCAACATTGGCCAAATGAAAACAAGATTTAAGAAATAAAAAAAATCACGAAATTTTTCGCCAAGTTAGCGACAAAACTTTGCTGTAGAAAGCTTGGTGATATAACACCAAGTGTTTGCCAAATTATAGCACCACTTGAGTTAGCATTGAAATTAACAATGATTTCCCCCAAAAACGTGTAAAAGACCCCCTTAGGAACATCCGAATGCAACCAACAGGGAAAGTGCACAACTAGACCCCACTAAGAGTCTATGTACCAAATTTCAACTTTATAGGACATACCGTTTTTGAGTTATGAGAGATACATACGCACATACGTACATACACACATACGCTCATACGCACATATACAAATACATACGTGCATACGGACGTCACAAGAAAATTCGTTGTAATTAACTCGAGGGTCGTCAAAATGGATATTTCGGGTGTCTGTACGTTCGTAGGCATATATCCACGTGTGGTCGGGTCGAAATAAAACCTCGACATTGATTCGGGGGTGAGCAAAATGGAAATTAAGGTCAATTTTTAGTGAAAATTTTCGCGAACTACACTACTTCCTTTTATGTAAAAGGAAATAAAACGGTTTGATGTTACATTTTACCCATTGTATGCCCCTCTTGTCATTTATTTCCTCTCCCTTGTCACGAACGGTTACTTTAATGAATCCCATCTTAAAGAGGGACTTCTTTCGTCGTCCTTGCAAATAGAAATTTTTCTCTTTTTTTACAAATCAAAAGAAAAATATTTCTCGAGCTGGCATTTGTGCCAAACATTTGACACCAATGGATCAAGTTCGCCGATTTTACAATTATGAAAGTCTTCCTGAATGAAGTGATACCGCAAAAGTCATTTAATACGTAAAACTTCGGTATAAACAATTTTCTTTGTAAAAATAGGCATGATATTTTCCGTTAAATATAAAATTTCCAACAGTCAAATGAACGAACTCTATTTGTGGCAACATATAATTGTCCATGCTAAAGCACTAGACATCGTAGTAATACGCCAATTTTATCAAAAGTTTCACCTTGAGATTTGTTGCTGGCGATAGCAAATGCAGATATTATTGTGAGAAGAAGGTAATTTTATCGAAACTGAAGTCCTCCTTCACTCCGTCAAATGATTTATTTAAATAATTAAATCGCGAAATCATAATCAAAATGAAATTATTTTAAATTCTCGTAGTTATTCAAAAAGCCTCAATAATAAAAACAAATGCAAGAATTTCATTTCTTTACGCTCAAGCGAGAAATGGCAACGCATAATATTGTGCAGCATTTTCTTCACGCTAACTACGTCGTGTGAAAAATCAAATAAAAATGAATTTTCGCTAACTTATAATTGCTTCTAGCTCCTTTTCTAGTCACATTAGCGAATTTTCGTTTTCGAGCCGTAAAACGGAGGGAGGGGGAGAGGTAAAGCTTTTTGAAGTATTTTTCACGATCTTTCCAACCATACCAAGCTCGAACCACTAAAATGCGTTTTTCGTGTAGAAAAAGCAGTTTAAAAAATGAATTTTTTACATTTCCAACAATGAATTTCAACAATGGAAAAGAGATAAAATTAAATTTTTTGAGTTTTGCTAACTAAAAAACGCTTATAACATTTTTTTCTAGTAGATTTAGGTTATTGGACCTTGAGCGTTCTGACAATTTCTTCTACGGGAGTATTTTTAAGACCTTTCCAAAGACATCAAATTTGAAAAAATTGGACCATCCGTTCGCATAGAAAGAGACATTTAGGATGAAAATGCGTTTTTAATAAATATCTCCGTTAATTAGAGTGCGAATGCAAAAATTTTTATTGATAACACTAAAACTCGGCATCAGCTACTGAACAAAAAAAGAATGAAAGAAATCGGTTCACAAACAGAGGAGAAATAGGTACTGAAAGAAAACGGCTTGCCTCTATTAATGTATAAAGATTCTTCCGTGGGAAATAAAACTGCTCCTTCACAAAAAGGAAATCAGTGCAAAACCCATCAAGACATCATTTCAATTGGAATGTTGACAAAGGATTTACAATAAACGACGATTTTTAATTAAAATCAACTTGAATTTATTTTCGGGAATAAGGTTCCTTTCCCCTCTTAGGAGTGTTGTTAGGAACAATGACGATCTTCGGTTCAGCGTTTAAAAAACTATGCCAAATGCAATTTATATATAACGTAATAATTTACTTCCTTTTACAAAAAAAGGAAGTAGTGTATTCGCGAAAAAAATTTCGCTTAAAAATCGACCTTAATTTCCATTTTGCTCACCCCCGAATGAATGTTGAGTTTTTTTTTCGACTCGACCACACGTGGATAAGTGTCTATACGTTACCGACGTATAGACCACACATAGTCTCGACCACACGTGTCTATACGTTAAGCACGTATAGACACGCGAAATATCTATATTGACTATTCCCGAGTTAGTTACGAGTTTTCTCGTGACGTCTGTATGTACGTATGTATGTATGTGCGTATGTGCGGATGTGCAGATGTGTGTATGTATATCACATAACTCAAGAACGGTATGCCCTAGAAAGTTGAAATTTCGTACGCAGACTCCTAGTGGTGTCTAGTTGTGCACCTCCCCTTTTGATTGCATTCGGGGTGTTTCTAAGGGGATCTTTTGCTCCTTTCTGGAGGGAAATCATTGCTAATTTCGATGTAAACTCAAGTGGTGTTACAATTTGGCGGTCACTTGGCGATATATCGCCAGTCTTTTGGTCGCCAAGATTTGTCGCCAACTTGGTGACAAATTTGGCGATTTTTTTTTTGGTTTTTTTTAAAAATCTGGTTTCAATTTGGCCACTGTTGGTGGTATTTATAGAGTAAACTATTGAATCAACTTAAAATTACCAATAATGGGAAAATGACATCGAATTGGAGTAAAGGAAGTCATGTGAAGCACACATCATCTCGTTTTGATACCATTAAAAACCATATTCTGAATGCAACACTTTATTGCATTTAGAATATGGAATATCTTAGTACCATGATTCAATATCTTAAAACTAAAGTGCACAAACTTATAAAATGTATGTGGGTGACTTTCCAGAGTCCAAACAATATCGTTTCCGTTAAGGATAACACATAAATTGATTGAGGTAAAAAGTTTATTTTTTTTAACTATTTTAAACTATCATCACAATGTATTTTCATTTATGTGAAAACGAAAATTAATTTGATGTTTGTTAAGAAATTTTGAATAACCAGAAAGCGAATAAGCTGGCCTGTCCTAACCCTTTTCTCTAATGTAGAGGAACGGGACACCACTTTCATTTTGAAATCTCTTAATTTCACTTTGTTCACTCAAAAAGGACAATTTTAGTGTCATTTGCTTCTAAAAGAGTTCTTGTAGGTTATATAACGGTTTGAAACATAAAACATCAGTTTCAGCGCTATAATTACATGATTCGACAAAAAAAAAAGCCATATGATGGTTTTTCATAGTGTGGTAACAAATACGGACTATTGAAAAATATTTTTTCTCTCAAAAATTTTTTAAAAAACAAGATTTTTTTTATCCAAAAACATCGTCACTAATGTAGTATATCTATTTTCTATCCCACGGATTCAAAATGTGTCTATTCTTGCAGCAAGGAATCCGCACTTGTCCTCAAATAACATCTGAAATGAATCCGCTATAGAAAATGCATACTGCATTTTCATCATCAGATTTATCTCCAAGAAGAATCACCAACTTACCATCTTCGTCATTGCCATCAATAGGAGGTTCAGTATGTTCCTTCCGAGTCTGACCGCTATCTTTTTTTTTTTTTTTTTTTTGACATATTGGCTTGATTTGACGATTTTGGATGTTTTCTCTTTTCACGGATGCATAATTCCACTTTCACAATTTTCCGACTGTTGTTAAATGTGCATGAAATATTTCTTTCCCATTTTATCAAACCTATGTGAAAAATAAGCTTGAAAAATTGGAATAAAAAAAAAACAAAAATCGCATTTTTGAAAAATCGCTTCAAATTTCACACCCCAATGCTACAATTTAATCTTGCGCCAAATTTTATGAAAATCGGCCGAAGGGTAAAAGAGTTATGAGCGTTACACAGATCCAGGTAAACTTTCAGCTTCATTATTAGTAAATATTACAAATTCGACTTTATATACTTCAGTATTATACAGAAAAAAAAATTCTTTTGGCACATATCGTATCTTTATCTTGGTATCAGTAGCTTTTTTCTCTCGCTTTCTCTCTGAAAGCTTAAAAGTCTAGAGCCAATATTGAAGGCAGCCGGAATTCTAAATAACTGAAGTCTTGACTTGTATCCAAGTATGATATTTTTCATGCTTTGGCTTCATCCAATGCGTTACTTTTCGGCATAATAATGTTTCTTATCCTACGCGGAAGAATGTTGAGCATACGAAAGCTCCGAGTAAGAGTCGGAAGATGAACTTAGGAAACCGTTCAATTTATGTATTGGTTATAAAATGATAAATAAATAATTTACAAGGTTAGGAAAAAGAATTTAATATTTCATATTTTGTAAACTATTGCACTTATCACTATAAATGATACATAAAAAAGGATAAACTGTAATTTTCTTTTAAACGTAACTACTTAACCTTGTACTTTCCGCACAAGCGCAGCCAGAAATTCCTGCAGAAGCGGTTTTATGGTCACAACAGTCCTTACACATACATTAACTACTGTATTAGGATTGGTATCAATGTTAAACCAAGAGGTCTGGATGTTGTTTTATCCCCCCCCCCCACCGCCTTCCATCTACTTCGCCGCGCCACTGACGCTCCGCAACCCTGAATTGGCCGTGCAGGTTATGTTGAGTCACCCTTTATGCGTTAGCTAGCCAGATTCCCAAACTCAACCGCGTGTGATTTTTTATAAGGTTTCATCAAAGGCAGTGTTTATACACCACTGTCTTTGACACAAACTTATTAAAAAAAAACATAGCAAGAACAAGTGTGCCTACAACATTGCAAGAACTGAAAGATCGCATCAGTGTAGCATTACGAACAATTCAAACTGAAACACTCCATAATGAATGCTATACAGTGCTGGCCAAATAATTAGACTAAGACTGTTTTAAAAGGAAATTCTTTATTGATTACATAACTATAGACACATTAACGAACAGTGAAATAATTATCTAATATTTAGATGCATTCCCTTGTTCTTGATAAGCATTTTAAGACTTTTTGCATACTTTTCGCGAGGTTTACACCATTTCTTAACTTTTTAAAAAAGGAGGTAAAAAATAGTTTACACTCACTATTATATATACTCACATACACATACTCACTGATTACCTAAAACTAAATTAAAATATAACAGAACACATTAATAAAAAGAACTAGTGAACTGTTTAAGCTGATTGAGGTTATGTTCCTGGTAGGTAGATAAACAAAGAAACATAAACAAATCAGACAGTGCTGCCACCTGCATACATTAAATTATGCTAAAATAACGTAATAATCAGTGTACAGTATTTACTGTACTTTAACAGTAAAACAAATAGTATTTTAGTACAAATAGGGTACAAAAAGCAAAAAAAAAAAAACTCTTTAGTCTAATAATTTGGCCAGCACTGTAGGTGAGTGTCGCGTTAGGTAAGGCACACACATCGAACATTTGTGAATGAAAAAACAAACTTTCACAGTTTATCTTTATTTTTATGTATCAGTTATAGTGCAAAGCTTAACATTTTATAAGGCATAAATTTTTAAAACCGGGATATTCTTTTACGGAAACACATTTTTTTTTCTTACAATGACTATCATTTTTTTCCCTCAAAAGTTCTCTTTTGTTCATGTATATGTGCGCCAGTGTTGAAACTAGTTAATCATTATGAAACATGTGGGGGAGGGGTGGGTACAGTGAGGCAGGGAGAACACTGAGACGACAGCAATTTATTTTCTGTTTCAATATTTCCAGCTTGGTAAAACTTTCAGAAAGTCAAGTCGACAACCTGTGAACACTATCGTCGACACCTATGAAAAAAAGTTTGCTTTCATATATAATGTAAGAAAAAAAAAGCTATGTCATCATAATTTGAACCCATCGAAGTAAAATACCTCCATTGTTTGTTGCACAGCTTCTAAATTGTTAGAAAAGCTGTACCGACTGGTGTTATTAATCTTACATTAGTCTATAACCTAACGTTCATTTAAGCAGTTGAGTGATATTGTTAATTTTCTTTGTCTGAGAATAGTAACTATTAAATCTGTCTTAAATAAATTTTAGCTTCTTTCAACTTATCTTCACATAATTAAACATCAGAAATGGAATAAAATATAAATTTTTAGCAAAAGTGCAACTACAAGGCAGAAAAAATTATAAATGTAAACAAACTTTCCCTTTTTATTTTTTTTACACATCACAAGATGTCTATCATTTATAACAAAAATTTCGAAACTAGCTTTCAGTTACTACTTTAGAATTATTGAATGATGCAATGAACTGTGTGCAACACATTGCCAACTTCTCTCTCTCTCTCTCTCTTTTTTTTAGGATACAGAGTCCAAAGGAAAAAAAAGTTACAAGCCTTTAAAATTCAAGTTCGATTAATCTCATTTCCATTAAAATTATTGATGTTTTATTTGGCGTTGCCATGGTTACGTATTTTCGATTCGCATGTTTCATCTTTCTTATTCACAAATTTTAAGGGTTTCGTTTTTAACGGAAAATCTTAGGCTCAACTCAATGCAAGCTCTTCGCTAAAGAGCGAAATGTATTACTAGAGACCACGAATATGAAAGCGATTTTTCAAACGTACAAAACTGCAGTTTTGCATTGCTCAGGAGCCCCTTGGCCCTTACGGCTCCGCAAGTTGGTATAAGTTATTTTGAAACCCGGGGAAGGGGTGCTTTTTGATACAAAGTGAGCTCATAATGCGTTTTCAATCTGTTTCTTTTTAATTGCCGATTTAAATCTTTGCGAATCAAATAAGATTGAGAAGCAATCTTCGGGGGTTGGTGAGCGTTAGCAAGCAGGGGGCAGAGCCCTCTAGTATCTTAAATAGAAAACTTATTTGCGCAGATTGAAGCATTTCATTTTTTTAATTTAAATTAAGTTAGAAATTTTAAGCGGTTTAAAATTAAGCCCATGGTGTGAAGTTAACCTAATGAATACTATAACTGATTAGGAGGACATTGCTATAAATTCTATATCAATTATCTTCATTCCGCTTTAAAACTTGGACTTAAAAACTTTTAAGATATAAATGTTACGAAAAAATGCTCAATAATATATACACTTTATTTTATTGAAAGAAATCTTCAAGTTCTCCAAAAATTGAATTTTATTTTTGTAAAGAACAATTTGCTCTGATATAAATGCATTTTACAAGAGCATGATCTACTCTATGATTATCTAAGAAAAACGAAACTTTTAAACTTCCTCTGCTTTCATGGAAAAATAAACACAAAAGTCTTTTGACAATACTACGGGAGAAAAAAGTACACAGCCATCTTCTTACCCATGAAATAGAAAATTAGATTAAATTCGATTTTTTGGGACGCGATCCTTGCTCTTTAAAGTGGAGTCTTGAAAAGCAATTTTTAAGTTTCGGTTTGTTGAAAGAATGTTTTCTTGTAAGTCGATTGCATTTCAGAGAAGTTTCGTTTTTTCACATCCCAACAACAACTTTGAAGTTGAAGAGATGCTAAAGATTACTGTACTTTTTCAAAAAATGCAACATTTATTTTAAGTTAAGAATTTTTAATAGCAGAATTGGTTAGAGATAGAGATTCCTTACTCAAATAGTTTTCAAAACTTAATGTATTGTAGAATATGTAGGAAAAAAATTTGCTGAATATTTTGAAACTATTCTTTATAACTTGAAATTAGCTTGGTGCTCATTCGTTGCTTATAATCAATAGGCTCAATTTCCTCATCTTTTTAAGGTATAAAGTTCTATACCAGATCCAGCTAGCAGCATACCATAAAAAACTTGTTTTAGTATTTCTAGTCACGTATGCTTCAAATTTATCCTTTGGTACTTAATTTTATGTTTTCCAATTAGGAACATGTTAGAAGTACCTTTGATAAGTGTTTCCTATTTGACATCATCAGAAGTTTTTTATACATAAATCCCGACCAAACTCCCTGTGGGAAAGATTGCCTCAAATTTTACAATTGAGCTCGTTGTCATCAGAGAAGCTCTTTCCATGTACAACTCATCACAAAGTTCTCCACCTGATGGCATTGTCATTTTCTCAGATTGCAATTCAGCAGTACAAGCCACACAGGAAGGCAACACTTCTTTAAGTCAAGATATTAACAATAACCTGAACCATCATCGTGGAAAGGGCATGAAGTGCATTTTACAGTGGATTCCAGCCCATGTGGACGCAGCTGAAATGAACAGGCTGACACTCTAGCTAAAGAAGCAAGAACTTTCAATACCACTTCGTTGTTGACCACACTTGCCTACACAAACACAGTAGCCAAACATAGACAGTTCATTCACACCGCGAGGGAAGTTCCCTACTGCACAGCTAAACTGCTCTCGAGAGATCACCACTACCATTGCAAGACTGTACTCCTAAAAGGCAGGAAAATCTTGCTACATGGTTCCAGAACTTACGGTTCAATATGTCCACACCGTCCAACTACACAACTGGATCATCGCCACCTCTTCGATTTTCCTGCTAGTTTTTCGGCCCTCTTCAGCAACGACATCAACTGGACAAAGGACATCGTTTTCTCTGCATGTCGATTAAGTGGCCAGGCAGTTTTTCATACCTTTGGCTTCATCCAACCTTTTTGCACCATGGATAAGTCAACAACAACAACGTCATCAAAACTGATGCATAATAAACTTGCTCTTAAAAACAGCTATTTTAAACTATAAATAATAATCATACGCCTTTATAAATTCCGATATAGTCCAGGCTAGTGTCCACTGAAATGTCATGATACCTTTTTTTCGCATATAAAGATTTTTTCGTGGTTTCTACAATAATTCGACTTGCTGATTTCGAATCCGTTGAGTGCCAGACGCTAAACTTGGAGCATTTTTATAAAAATGGTAAAAGGCAAGATGTCAGCCGAAAAAAATGTAAAGTTGAAAAAAATGTAAGGTACTCTGAAGCAACACTCGTGTTGCTTCAGAGTGGAGCCATGTTTAGACTCAGATCACAGACAAAGCATTTGTGAAACACTTTCAACCTGCATTGATGCATTAAAAACCTCGGTCACCCAGCGAACACATTTACCCTGGTATAATTAAAAATGATACAATTTTTAATGTAGAAGTTTCTTAAAATTATCAGCTCACAGTAGCATGCATATGAGAAACTGAATTCAAGGATTCCACCAGAAATTTAAAAACGCGGTTAAAACAATGACTACATTCCCCAAAAGAAGACTAAAATCGGCAACTTACATCATTCGCTGGATACAGGATTTATATATGCTAGTATAAACAAATTAATTGTATCATCAAGGAAAACAGTGACCTTACAGAAATTATTCAGTCATCCATAGGCTCCTCATTCTACTGCTTTATTTGATTTGATAATGATGGACATATGAGAGATTCTAATAAATCTGCATTGAAGTTAAAAGAGGAAGTAGATTACGGGTAGGCGGTAAGAGTCACCTAGAAGTGACTCTGCAACCCCAGAAGTGATGGGTGGTTATGATGTAGAAAACCAAAGCAACGCATACAAAGTATTCCATGGGCACACTTCGTGTTTGACTGATACCATAACTTTAGCACCAAGTCACACGAGGAAAAAAAAAAATCTGTCGTGATTTTCAACTGAACGAAGAATTATCACTTTGCAAAAAGAGATATCAGACTGAAAGTAGCAGCAAAGAAGATGCTAGTAATTAAGATTGGTTGTAACCAGACACAGTTTAATGAGTGTTCCTCCAGGCTCATGTATAGTTGTTATTGGGACAGGTTTTTTTTTTCAATTCAAATTAGGGTTGGACTGTAAGCAGACTCTCATTTTTCATGGAGAAGCTGATATGATAATGGCACATCATAATTCGCGAATATCCAAGAGGAAACTCACATATAAGAGTAAGTTCTGATGGCACAGACGTTCTTTGCATCTTAGCTCATCATCTTTATAAAAGAACTTGTGCAGGACATCAGGGAACTGAGTTGACCACACTCAGTTTATACTCACAGGGTTGAAGTATCATTAGCAATAATGATGTCGTAAAGAAACAAGAAAAAATCGTTCACTCAAACCTCTTAGCAGCACATTCTTTAACTGGCTGTGACACAGTGTCATTTTTTTCTTCTATTCCAAAGTCAACTGTTCTAAACCTAAAGAAGCTAAGTTTGTATGAAAACATAATTCATCTAAGATGTTCCAATGTCAAGAATAGATTTTGTGATACATTCAGTATCAAAATTTATCTCCAGTTTATATGGCTACTAGCAGAATGAGGTGCCTCTAGAAAATTTGCTGCCAATTACGTTTCAAAGGGTGATGATCGGAAAGAAGCATTTATGTCCAAAACTTAGCAGCTTACTATCTACTGAAGCTGGTTTTTATCCTTACGGCCTACTCGCACATTAGTAAACAATTTTTTTGGAAATCAGCTGGTTCACTTTTCCCACTGGCTCTCAATCCTCTTACGGCTAGGAAAAAATTGAAAGTTACAGACAGTGAAAGTCATCCATGACATTTGTCAGCCCCAGCGAAATGCCCAACTTAATCTGTTGCAGGACTTCTACTGAATGCAGAAGTATAGGGGAGACCTGGGTTAGTTGTTACACGGGGTAAGTCGTTACATTCAAATTTAAAATTAACCGCAAGTAGAAACTGGCTTTCCTTGCACTAGATGATAGCTCTCACTCATCTGCATTCCTTGACGTTCACTGGAGTGATTGCAGCCAGTAGCAGGGAGAGTACTCATGGAAAATGGTTTTTTTGAGTCTCGAAGTAACTTTTCTTTCCGCTGTTATTTTCCTATTTGTGACGAAGTCGTTTCAGATAACGGATTGATTTCTATGCCACGTGAAAGCCTACATTTTCAGGTAAGAGCTAATATTTAAAAGTTTTGTACAAATATATAACACCAGTAATATGTGCCAAGATTTGAAATGGTGTCATATGGGGCAAGTTGTTACAATTTTGTTAGCGTTAGTTGTTAAAGGAAACAACTTGTCCCGTGCAAGTTTTAATTTAATATTGTATTTTCTTTCGAAAGGTTATATGGCGGGGAACTATAAAAACAAGACAGACAGGGGCAAAACCCCTTAAGAAACATACCTGGGAGTGGGTAAGGAAGTATTGGGAGGTATAGTTCAATACGAATAGTAGCCGATCAATACGAAATAAATTTCATGACAATACAAAGTTTCAGCAATAAAATGGAAAATGGTGGTAAGTAGTATTTTTGATCTGTTTCACTGCATGGTTTAATTCATGCAAAATACTGTAGTTGGATGGCGATAGTAATAATAATAATAATAAGAAGAAGAAGAAGAATGATAATGATAATAATAATAATAATAATAATAAACAATTATAATAATTCTGATCTCTTTCATTTTATGATTTAATTTATTGTTAAAATGTATGGTTGAATAAATGATAATAATTACAACAGTGATAATAATAGTAAATAATGTATTATTCGAATGTATAGGTCTTTCTCTAACGCTGCAGACAATGCAGAAGTGAAGACGGTCCGCAAGGAGAAACCATAGGTCAGCGCCACTTTTACAGATACACTAGTAAAAATGCAAGCCGAAGCTGGGAACCAAAAATCTGTAAAAAGGAAATTGTCTTTAACTGAGAAAAAATCAACAGACACAAAAACAAAAAAAATGCAAAAAGGTGCGTCCAAACAGTGCGTCCTTCGGATGCAGATGATGAAGACTGGCTCTGCATAAAGTGCGCTAAACCGTACTCAGAATCCAAAAAACCAAATAAAGGTTTTCAATGTCGTAATTGTGACAAATGGACACATGACCGATATGCTAAGTTTGATAAATTATATGCTTGTAAAAACTGTAATTCGCGCGGACAATGATTATGATGATGATTTTATTTGAATAAGTCATTAATGAAGTACATCTGTACAGTCAAAACATTTTCCTCTTTTATTGTGGATAAGAACTTTTAAAATTGAAACAGAATAAAACACAAAATGTGTAGGAATCTTTTTATCACTTTTATATATATCTCATGTAACAACTAACCCCATATAGTGTAACAATATGCCCCTCCGTGGTGTAAGTTGTTACAATGTACATCTATTCAAAAGACTTGTAATATTTTGGAGTAGTGGCTTCTAATCATTTTTTTTTTTTTTCAAAATATGTTATGAAGTCTAAACACCCTTAGATGCATTTTAAAGGTAGATGCATGTAAATACTTGAAATAGTTTAGCGTGAAAAAATATTGAAAAAAATTGTCACAATTAACCCTCCCCCCCCCCCGGTCTCCCCTACTGTGTATATGAAGAAAATTTTCTATGCCATGTCCTGGGTTTTATTCGCTTAAGTTATGAATTTGACTGCATTAATCCTTCAAAAGCATCAAACGAAAATTGCGATAGCAATTACAGTTGCGACAGTGAAAAAGATACTTTTCGGAGAAAAAGGAAACACAATTACCGCAGTCATCTGACTATAACATTTTTCTTTTGCCAATTATTCTTCGTTTCAGCAAACAAATTGTTCTATTATTGTATGTACATGCATTCTGAATTTATTTGTATCCAATTTCATAAATATTTCTTTCCGATAAGAATAGAACCTGATTAATACGGACTAATAGGGAATCCAAGTTTTTCGAATTAATGAAAGAACGGGATTAAACAAAATAACCTGTAAATTGTACCAAGGTTCACGAACAAGCTACTACACGCCGGAAAAATTCTCAATATCGCTCCAGCTTGCTGTTGTTGACTACATTCGACGTGCTAAAGTGCTACTGTAGCTTCTCTCGCTATGCCCCGTGCTCGTCTTGTACTTATACAATATGTGACTTAAATGGCTGTCCGGATAAGTGACTTCCGGTTTAACGGGGTCTGGATGAATGAGGGTTTACTGAAAATTTTGTCCTGAGAGTAAAAATACTATTATTTCAAAATTTATAATGAATTTCATTGCACGAATGTTTCCATTATTTTGCTTCTCACGTTTCATAGCGGCCATCTTGCATTTCGCCGTTTTAACAAAAACGCTCAGAGTTAGCGTCTGGTACTCAACGGATTCGGAATTAGCAGGTAGACAATATAACAGGTAGACATAAAACAGTATAGAAACAGTCAAAAAATATACGGCCTACTAGCCTAGACCTTTTATTCTATTACAGAAAAAAATCCAGTGTTCCTTTTAGATTTACTGTAAATAATAATCTCTTAAGAAAATAATATTAATTTTTTTTAGAATTTATATTCAAATAATTTTATTTTCACTAATGTTTGGTTGACATCTGAATTTGCTTTAATGCGTTTATTATTGTTACTAGATTAATCTGACCTAAGACATCGGACTTGTAACCGAAGCCGGAGGGTCCCGGTTTCGATCCTAGCCGGTCGTAGATCCACCGTTTTCATTAACGGTGACTGGAAGACATTAAATATGTTCGTGGTCACAAAGTCCTTCAAGTCAAACGATAACTCTGGGGGTTGCTGGACCAGAGATTGCTCGGTTTCTGGTCTGGATCAAAAATCAGAGCAGTCTTCAGGGTCCTATCTAACTGGTTAAACCACAAAATAGTGGTAAGTACGGGAGACCCTGGAGCGAAAAACTGGAAAAGGTTAGTCTGACCCACAAATCTTCAGCATAATTTCATTTTCCAAAACATAGATTTGTATTACTAAAAACAAGTATTTAATACGCGATGATTAAGATATTTCCAGAGACAAAAAATCTCTATGACGTTTTGTTGTTAACAAAAACCCAGAAGGAACTTTTATGATTCTTCGTATTTAAAAAGGCAATTACTCAAGTGTATTCGGGACAAACAAGACGAGTAAAATTTCGCTTACTTGTTCAATTGTTTGTGAAAGCAATTCCTTATTTATTTATTTACCATTCATTAAAATTCTTTCATTTAATAATTCACTTATTTGTTCAATCATTCACGTATTTTCTTATTCAATTTTTATTTCACTCAATCATTTATTTTTTGTTGCACATTAGTTGGTTAATTTATTTATATTTTCGTTTATTCTTTTATAAATCATCATATATTTATTTATTACTTCATTCTTTTAAATAGTCATTCATTTGATCAAAAATGTTAGAAAAATATTTAGGTTTTAACTTCGCCCTGTGAAAAAAAGTAAAACTTTTTCACTTTTCAATTAAAAGTATAAATTTATTGCTGAAAATAAAAAAATGTTTTAACGCATGTTTGTTTATTAAATACATTATGTACTGTAATTTTCAAATTGAATTTCCTATTTGTTTATTTTAAAAAGGTAAGTGCTCTTAACTATTTCATTTTGCCCACACATTCCCTTTCTAGCATCATGCTAACATATCTTTAAATGCTCGTCACCAGTATATTGCTAATGCAAGTTATTTCTTTGATATTTATAATATAAAATAATTAATTTAAATTACTAATAAGTAAAATGAATTGATTTTTGACTTAGTTTCTTAGGGTTTAACTCACAATTTTTATTTGAGCAAAAATCCTTAGCAATAACAGTTTTTCATATATTGTTTTTAGTTTGCCATCACTGCATTTTTAATGACATTGTCTTATTCCGTTTTAAAATAAAATGCTGGTTTTTAAGAAATGTTTACTATTTATCATTAATCTTATTTTTTTTAATCAAACATTTTGGCAAACGAGATAACTTACAACAAAAAAGAAAGTTTGTTTTTCGCATAAAAAAGAGTTTAAATCTTTAAAGTAGATGACACTTCAGATTGCTATCTGCACATTTAGGCTATTTCCACGTTTTGTTATGTAGAGAACTTTATTTAGTTTTTATGTCACTTTATTTTACATTTAAGTTACCAGGGCAACGAGTTTAATGTCTTTCCTATATTACTCCCCTGGTAGAAATAAAGACGCAACTGGAAATAAGTTGTACTTTTAAAGCGCATAGTTCTGTTACCGAAGGTTTTACTGAAATTGTGATTCGGAATCCGATTTCAGAAATGAGTTTTTCAAGAGTTTAAGTGCAAAGGAACAGCATTGTTGTTCTCCCGAATATCGATTCCCACGAGGAGATTGTTTAGTAAGATGCACGTTTTTAAGTTGAGAACTTTTCTATGATTTCTTATTTTAAATGTTTTTTTCTGCATTTTTTGTTCAAATACTGCTTTAGTTTTAGTACTAGAGCATGTTAAAGGCTTTAAAATGTATCACTTCCCTTATTTCTACACTAGAGGTACCCGCACGGCTTTGCCCCGTAGTAAAAAATTAAAAGGTCATTTGGTTCGCCTGTATATTTACAAATAATGGATGATGAATTTCCACCAAAATGCTACTTTAATTTGCTCGTCCATATTCTGCTAATTTGCTCGTCCATGTAACGGTAACTTACTCGTCCATGTTATGATAATTAGCTCGGTGCAGAGGAATTAAACTCACCAATGGTGGTAATAAGAAAATCATAGAAAAAGAAAAAATTGAAATGCCGCCATATTTTACCATGCTAGCCATATTTTAGTTAGATTTTAGATACAAAGGCACCAGTAATTTTTTACCATGATTATTATAATGAAAATCATAATCATTAAAAATGTTAAACATAAAGTTAAAAAAAAAAATTGTTGCATTGACTAGGTACGCTGTACCTTCACCTATGCACACAAATTTCACGGTGCCTGGAACGTGTTATAATCTAACTTAAACTCATAAAATAAAAAGTATCTAGTTAAATTGCTTGGCTGCTAACTTTAACAAGACAAATTCATATAAATCGTGTAACTCAATCACGTTGTAAGACAAGCCCGCGTAAGCACATGATTTTTTTATTGTTTATCTTTCATATTTTGCATGCGTGCGCACACGCTAACATTAAGTTGCGAAACTTCACATAATCACACATACCAAATATTCCAAATCTAATGACTCAGCCTAGTAAGTATTATTTTGCTAGCCCAATAGAAATTTTGAAAACAGTAAAATGGTTGTTTTGCGAAAGTAAATAATGAAGGTACGATAAATGTTTTATGTGCTAGAGAGACGATTAACAGTTTTAACAACGTTTAAATTTTATCTGCAAACAGAATCAATTTTAAAAACAGAAGTAGTTCTTTACGTTTCTACGTAAAATTTAAACTGTCACATTATCCGAAAAAACAACTATCTTAATTATACAATGTAAGACCTTCATCAATAAAAAGGTAACTTAATAAAATCTAATACATTAATCTAAAAATACAACCTACGAAAAATAATAATTCCAAGATCAACTATTTTCATACTAAATCGACTTTTAACTCTCAATCTTCCTAATAAACGCTAGCTTCACGGTTGACCTCCTAAAAAAACTATAAATTTGCTTAAGAAGTGCCTGTAGTTAGTATGGTATTAACGATGAATCGATACGCATCGTTAAAGTAGGGAAGATATGTTCGCAGAGTACATTAATTGCACTTTTGAACTTGTGCTTACGAACTTGAATTCGGATCATTGCCAAAGCAGGAAATTAAACGTAACTGATGCTCCAGTAGTTAAATTTTACTGCAAATCTCAGAGGGAGTAAAAGTCTTCAGTTCTGAGAGTATTTTTAAAGCAATTTTTTAAAACACTTGCTATTTGAATGAGGAGTGAAACCATGTGTTATCAAAAAGAAAGACATTTACAGACATATATGCGGAAAACGTAATCATTTTTGATGATTTGTACTGCATAACACGAAGAAGCAACTGAAAAGACAGATAGTTTTACGTCACAAAGCGTTTTGACAAAACTCAAAAGAATCAAAATAATATTTGTATACTCTGACCCCGAACGAAATGGAAAGGCAAACATCCGGTGCATAAGCGGAAATGGACGGATCTATTAATTTACATCGAGTTGTAGTTTGTTTGTTACAGATGAACACTTTTGCCTCTAAACTGTTTAGGACTTTGTTTTGGAAAAAAGATAATTTGTTCACGGCAATGAGTTTTTAATCTAAACTATATTCAATGTAAATTATATTCAACTGAAAAAATAAAAAGTTCTTTTTTTTTCAACACTAGGTACTCTGCTACCTGATAGCTAACACTCACCAACCCCCGAAGCTTGCTTCGCAATCTTATTTGATTCGCGAAGATTTAAATCATCAATTAGAAAGAAACAGACTAAAAACGCCCTTTGAATAAACAAGCACCCCTTCCCCGGGCTTCAAAATAACTTGTACCAACTCGCAGATCCGTAAGGGCTAAGGAGCTCCTGAGCATTGCAAAACTGCAGTTTTTACGTTTGAAAAGTCGCTTTCATATTCATGGTCTCTAATAATATATTTTGCTCTTTATCTCGGAGCTTGAATTGAATTGAGTCTAAGACTTCCGATTAAAATCGAAAACCTTAAAGTTTGAGAATAAGAAAGAAGAAACATGATAATCGAAAAGACGTAGCTATAGCAATGTCAAATAAAACATCAATAATTTTAATGGATATGAGACTACTCTAACTTGATTTTTAACGGCTTGTAACATTTTTTTTTCTTTGGAGATAGAATCTTAGTTTTTCTACCATAAGTCGAGTTAGATCTGGAGTAAGAAAAACCGCTCTTTCCAGTGGTGTCAAAAAGAAAACTGTCAGACAATTCCTTCGCTTTTTACTGATTGATTGAATGAAGAAAGTAGTGCCCAAATTTTAGCTAAGCCTAAAAAAGTTCGAGCTAAAAACGCAAATAACCCCCGCCGTATTAAGTTAGAGCATTGAAACAAATTGCGTAGAACGCGGAAAATTCTACCCTTTCCAACGATATATAATATTAATACGTGCAAGTAATTTTTCACCCCTTTAATAGGCTATAATAGGCAATTCACGCGAAATTTGAGCTTAAAAAAATAATTACAAAAAATCAAATTCAAGTTTTAAAACATAAAACCTCATGTGCACAGTCCCGGGGTTCGAAGTAGTTTTGTAAAAAATTTCAAGGCTGTAGGTGCTATGGGGTCTCCTGGACGCAGGTCCGCCACAGACTTCCTTCCAGAATTTCGTTGAAATCTTTCTTTTCTTCTTATATCTCCAATTGATTGAGAATTTTCACAACTCGTAAATTTATCGTAAATATAGTCCTTTAGCTGTATTAATAATTAGTGGTACCCGCACGGTTTTGCCCGTAGCTGAAAATTTAAAGGTCATTTGGTTCGCCTGTATATTTACAAATAATGGATGACGAATTTCTCACCAATTGTTTATGTTAATTCGCTCTACCATTGCACGTCATGATAATTTCGTAATTTACTCGTTCAACAAAGGATAATTTTGCTCCGGAAAATGTTCTTAAAATTGAAATAGAAAAAGAGAAAAATCGAATTTTCGAAAAATCGCTTCGAGGTGCACACCCTTATGCTACAAACTAACTTTGTGCCAAATTTCATGAAAATCGGCCGAACGGTCTAGGCGCTATGCGCGTCACAGAGATCCAGACATCCTCCGGACAGAGAGACTTTGAGCTTTATTTTTAGTAAAGATAAAGAGATAAATGGCTACTTCTGTATGTAAGGATGTCCAGTGTAATCTTCAAAAGTACTGGACCGATTTTAACGATTTCTTCACAATAGATAGCTACATTCTCGGGAAGAAACAAAGACTATAATTTATTTCTAAAAAACTTAGTTTAAAAAAGTTGTGATGGAAAACAGTAAATTTCGTGTAATTTCCTCATTAAATGAATAAATATAAAACCCATTGTTACAAAAATTCGTTGCCTTACAACGACAATATTAATAGCTATCTTAGTAAATATTTTGAATCAAGGCTACTCTGGAGCAAGCATAAAATTTATTGTTTTCTTAGGATTTTTATTCTTATCTATGCAAATAATCGATAACGGAACTAAGTAAAACGACAATTGATTTTGGCAACAGTTAGAAAATATAAAGTGTTAATTGTCTAAAATTACACAGGCCCGCAAAATTCGGGTCATGAAAAAGTGATTGTACGGTAATGAGTGACTTTTATTCTATTGGGTACGCTCATTTTAAATATGACATCCATTTTCTCAATCATAAAGTGATTTTCACCAATTAGGCTTTAACATTTATGCAGAAAAGCATATTTTTTCCTATTCTGAGCGAAAGAGTTTTTCAAAATATGTGTAAGTTTATTACTTGCAAACGAGCAAGTATACAATACGAAATCAGTTACTAAATATATATATCAATTTCATGGAAATAAGAACATATTGATAATTAATCATAACGATTCAATTATAACGTAAAGTAATCTTTTCAACTGGCGCTGTTTTTGCAGTCAAAGACTACGTTGTAATAATGTTTCGCGGCTTTCATTTCAAAATGTTATCAAAATATTGCAATTAAAAGAATCTTTAAAATTTTTGTTAAAAGGTAAAATAATCCGTTAACTAAATTAGGCAAGTCTATAAACAGCACGAAAACATCCATTAGTTTATCTTTATGCACAATTTCAAACACTGGCCAAGTTTTACTACTTATTTCAGAATAAAATGTTCAGCATTACTTTATGGTCACTTAAAACATCTCAGTATTTGGCGACAATATCTCTTTGACGAAAATTAGCAACAGACAGTTTTACAAAGTAGGGAGGGGGAGCATTATCCAAGGTAATCCAAAACGATTACCGCAAATTTGGTAACATTTCAAATCGCCCCACAACCCACAATAATTGAAATTTCCCAAAATAACTAAAGCAAGTATAGTGGAATTACGGGTGGCTACATTTTTTTAAAATCGTTTGTGTTTCAATAGCCATGACTATGTTCAAAAAAAAAAGAAAAGAAAGAAAGAAATATTAACAGATAAATCTTTTTAAACAAGTGAAATTTCATATTTTAGAAATCCTTCAAATTTTTATATGCTTAAATGTCGCGTTTCCGTTTCTTTCTGAATACAGTTTTGTTCTTTATACTTATTCCCATTTTACTCTTATGGGTAAGGAAGAAGCTTGATTTTTAATCCCGTCAAATAGGTGTGTTTTGAGTTCTTTTACTTAAAACAGAAAACGAATGCAAAGTAGCGATTGTTTCTCACAATTATTACTGACCAAGGCAACGCCGGGTATTTTTGCTAGTTTACTATAAATATATAGTTATGGTTTGTCCGTTTTGCTTTTTCATTTCCGCACGAAATGAAAACATTTTATTTTATTTTTGCTGTGTTCATTGAAAATTTCTTGTTTTCCCTCATTTTCAATTATGAGATAGCGATAAAATAACAAGGTCCTAGTGACATTATAAAATTTGTGCTTTGAAATCTATTTTTCTTTCCCTCTTACTAGATTTATTCGGATGAAATCGTCCTAACCTGGCCGCCCCCCGAGAATAAGTCTTCTGTGGTCAGAATGTAAATTTATAAAACTCATTATGAAACCATTAAGATGAATAAATTCTTGAAATGCTGAAATGTAAAAGACGAAGAATAAAATGCGAAGAAAGATGAGCACATTTTTACGTACAAAGCATATTTATCAAAAAGCGCGAAAAGATGTTTTTTTTTTAACAATCACATTGCTTATCGTTTTTATTTGGCCTTTGAATGGCGTTCCTTTGATTTTATTTTCCCCCCGCCTCCCTCTGCAGCACCACCGTCGACCGACTCCTCCCGATGCTGCTCCTATATCGAAAACTGTCTAAAGGTTGCATCCATATCCTACACACACACACACACATACCCACTAAATCATGCCTGCACACAGATACAAACACACACATACACACACACACACACACACACCTACATACACACACACACTCGTGATTGCGAAAAACATAGTTTGAATTCAAGATGTCAAAATTCAAAATAATTTTACTTTTTTTTTGAGCAATCACGATTGCTTATTGCTTTCATTTGACCGTCCTTGGCGTTTGGTTCCTTTTTCAGCTTGGACCAGGGACACCAGCACCACTGCCCACCGGCCTCTGCAGGCGCGGCTCCGAGCACTACCTCCTGGAATTCATTTCTCCTGGTCAATGGCGTCCATGTCCTAAACACACGCGCGCTCATACAAACAGACATATACACACACAAGCATTTACACACATACACACACGCCTACGTGCATACACACAGGTCTACGCATACAAACAAGCTTGCACATGCACGCATACACAACTATACACAAGTGACCAACCGACGAGGAGGGGTAGGCTTGGGGGGACAGGAGCTGTTTCTAGAAACAATATCCCCCAATGAGCAGGGCCCTGTTGCAACTCGTGATTGCGAAAAACATAATTTGAATTCAAAATTTCAGAATTCAAGCTTTTTTTTTTTTTTTGCTATTTCAAAATCTTAGGGGAAAAGGTTGTGGCAAGTTATAAGGGAGAAATATTATAATGCATTGTAAAGTAAACTATTGCAGCTTATCCCGTTTATTATTTTGTCGAGCTAAACCAAATATTTCCCTTTGAATTTTAGGATATAGCTTTGTTTGACGCAGTAGCTACTAAATTTGGTATTAAATAAATCAATTTTTAAGAGTGAGAGGTTTTATATGAAATTATCTAGTTTTCCAACCTAGAGTCTTGTAGTTGCTTGTACGTTAACCTATCATACATTTATATTATTTTTCATCGAAAATGTTTAAACGTAAGTTCAGCGGCACACAATGAGCACTGTTGTGTGCTGCTGTTGACTTTTGAGTTGACTTTTATAATTAGTCATTCAGTAAGAATAATGAATAATTTATAAGAACACTAGTAATGCCTCAAAAAGTAATCGTTTTTAGTTTTATGTAACAAACCAAAGTTATTTGCTGGCATTTTTACTTTTACAAAATCCATGCATAGTTTTTTCTTATTCATTACAATTTGAAACCAAGTTTTGGGGTAATGACTCTTGATGAAGTTATGCCTTGTATGGTGTGGAAAATTATTTGATTTGGAATGGCAACAGCCATTCAACGCTTCCTAGCATGAACTCGAATCAAGAGTTCAGTCGCCACTGAATCACCTTCAATGAATGTAGAAATTCGATGTGACGAAAGTCACCCCTTTTGATGGAACTTATGCTCCCAATTTTCGATATAAATTATGTGCACTGTATATACGTTTCAACTAACAGTTCTTAGTTAAAATGTTTTTTCTAACCTTCAATTCGTTTGTCGATTTTTGAATTTGATGTGGCAAGTGTTTACCCATTGAATCATTTTACGATATGGTGCATAGCGGCCGAAAAGTAACGCTTGCATTCAACTTTTGTTCGTTGCGTGTGACATTTGTTGATTTAGAAGACTTTCATATGGATTAGCACCTAGTGCGAAGACAACAAAAGGTAAGAGAGACATTTTTATTTTCCAAAATGAATTTCGAAAAGCTCAAGAAAAACCGAACTGTTATTAGAACAGCAGTCACGAAAATAACGAATACTATTGAAGGTTTAATTAAAGAAGATCAAATAGATTTAGAGGCCCTAGAAGAGCTATTGAATCAATTGCATATTAAAGCAGAACTTTTAAAGAAAATTGATGAAGATATCGAACCGCTGTTAGAATTAAAAGAATACGAAAAAGAACTGATATCAGCATATGAATACGCTGAAAAAGTTTCGAACACAATATTTCGCGCTCAAAGAAAATTAAAGGAAATTAAATCCTCTAATAATAGCCAAGCGAACATAAGTTCGAACATGAGCGAGAAATTAATATACGAAACAAAACACGTGAAGCTTCCAAAATTGAACATTCAAAAGTTTTACGGTGATTGCACCCAATTTTATTCCTTTTACAACACTTTCAAAGTCTCGATTCATGAAAATGAAACGCTTTCAAAAACTGAGAAATTTAACTACCTAAAAAGTTATTTAGGCGGCCCTGCAGCTAATGCAATTGCGGGTTTTGAAATTTCAGATGAAAATTACGACTCTGCGCTTCAAATATTAAAAGAACGATTCGGACAAAAATACGTCATAATTAACAGCCATATGAACAAATTGCTTAACTTATCTCCTGTTTACAAAATTACCGACATTCCAAAGCTAAAACAGATTCACAATGAAATAGAAGTTAACGTTCGGTGCCTTTCCGCTTTAGGATTGGAGTCAAATTCCTATTCTGCAATGCTGTTAGCAGTAGTATTGAAAATAATCCCCCATGAATTGGCATTGGAATATAATCGACAGAATAAGAAAACCTCTTGCGTTCCAGACATAAATCAATTCTTGAATTTCTTGCAAACAGAAATTTTAACAAGAGAACGAACTTATTCGTGTAGGTCGAAGCCATTTGAATCAAACAGTAAGAATAAAAATTCAACTTTGTCTAATAGACAAGATAGCGCTTGCATTTCCACCAGCGGTTTTTTCGTTGCTGCGAAGAATGGAAATGAAGCTTTCACTGATAAGAAAACGGATAATTGTTTATTTTGCAAAAAAGAACACGATGTTCTCAACTGTCGCTTAAGTGTTGAAAAAAAGAGAAACGTATTGAAGAATCAAGGTAGATGCTTTTTGTGCCTTGGATTAAGACACCGTTTGAAAGATTGTTTATCGGGTAGGAATTGTAAGTACTGTTCCGGTAAACATAATGAAAATATTTGCTATAAGTTTAACAATTTGGTTAACGATAAATCTAATAAAGAATCTCTTATGGGCGATGGGACGGAAAATGTAATTTCTGCTGTATCGCATATGGGAAATAAAAATAGGACTCTTTTGCAAACGAGTTATGTGTTAGCAAAAAATGAAAACTTAGATTTGAACTGTGGTACACGCGTTTTACTGGACTGTGGTTCGATGCGTAGCTTTACCACGCAAAACATAGCTAATAAATTAAAATGTAAAGTACTAAGGAAAGAAAAATTATCAGTGTACACATTTGGAAGTAAAACCCCGATCGAAAAATACTACGATGTCACCAAACTTACGTTAATCAACAGAAACTCTCCCGACTCAAAAATAGAAATCGAAGTGTTGGTTACAGACGAAATATCAGGATCAAATATTCCCCCTCCCGAAGTTGAAGACTTTAAGGGTATGAAACAGTTGAAAAATTTGACACTCGCGGATTTTTCAGAAAGTAAAGAACCCATTACAATTTTAATTGGTGCTGATTATTATTATAACGTTGTAACGGGAAATATTAAGCATTTGAGCAAAACACTAGTTGCAGTTGAAACAATTTTCGGTTGGTGTTTACAAGGGAAAAAGAGTGAAAATAACTTTTCCTTAATGATGAATGTAGTCGTAGAAAATAGCGCGATTTCAGAACAAATTCAGAAATTTTGGGACTTAGAGACTTCAGGTCTTATTGATTCGAAGCAAGATGCTGACCCAACAGAAAATGAAATCATGAGACAATTCGAGTCTCAGATCAAATATGAAAACAAAAGGTATACAGTGGGGTTACCTTGGAAGTTAGAAAAGCGGGATTTAAAAGATAATAGGAAGATAGCTGAAGAGAGGTTTTCTAGACTTAGAAAAAGATTTTATAGAAACCCCGAGTTGTATTTTGAATACAAAAAGGTGATAGAAGACTATTTACGACAAAAAATTATTGAACCAGTTATTAACCCAGATGAGGAAGACGAAGTTAAATTTTACCTGCCCCACAGAGAAATAATTAGGAAAGATCGTGAGACGAGTAAATTGCGTATAGTTTTCGATGCCTCCTCTCATGATTCTAATTGTTTATCTTTAAATGACTGTCTTCATATAGGTCCAAATTTATATTCTGAAATATTTGATATTTTATTGAGATTTCGCTTTCACCCCATTGCTTATACCACGGACATGAAACAAGCATTTTTGCAAATTTCACTCAACGAAGAAGATAGAGATGTTACTCGTTTTTTCTTTACGGATGACCCCTCGGACGACTCTATTGCACCCCAGGTTTATAAATTTACGCGCGTTCTGTTCGGGATTAGTAGCAGTCCGTCTTTATTGGCAGGAACTTTGAAATATCATCTGAAACAGTATACTGAAAAATATCCAGTGACTACAAAATTTTTAAATAATATTTATGTCGATGACATCATCGGTAGTCATGCATCTGTAGATGAAGCATTATCTCATACATTAGAGTCCATAGCAATTTTCGAAGATGCTAGTTTGTCACTACGCAAATGGCGCACTAATTCGAAGACCCTCCTCGAATTATGGAAAAAACATGGAGTGATTTCAAGTGATTATGTCGAACCCCTCAAAGAAGAAAATATGACTTGCAAAGTCTTAGGTATAGCATGGGACAACTTAAAGGATATTCTTTATTTTGATGTTGGAGATCTAGTCAAATTTGTTTCAAGAAGAACTGACACTAAACGATACGTGCTCCAGGTCTTAGGACGGATCTTTGATCATATCGGAATTTTAGGTCCTTTTACAGTGAGAATTAAATGTTTGATGCAACAGATTTGGACGTTACGTATTGATTGGGATGACAGATTACCCGAAAATCTAAGTTTGTTATGGAGAAACTGGTGCGAAGAAGTTCCTCAACTGACGGAAATTTCAATCCCACGCCACTATTTTTCCGAAAACCTAAATGTTGATATCAAGACTCTTGAACTTCATTTCTTTTGTGACGCAAGTATGAAAGCATTTGGAACAGTTGCCTACATGCGTGTTTTATCTCGAAATGAAGACGTTCGAACGGCCTTTGTAGCTTCTAAAAATAGAGTTGCTCCGATAAAATATCTTACATTGCCTCGGCTGGAGCTCATGGCTGCAGTATTGTCAGCAAAATTAAGTTTTAATATTTTGAAATCCTTGAAACGTGACATTCCGTGCTATTTCTGGTCTGACTCGAAGATAACAATTTTTTGGATAAAAAGAAATCCTGAAAAATTCAAACCTTTTGTCAAGAATCGGATTGAAGAAATTCGCAAATTCACAGCACCTTCAGACTGGTTTTTTTGCCCCGGAAAGGTCAACCCTTCAGATACCTTGTCGAGGGGAGCAAAAGTTTCTAAACTGCTAGAAAATCCAACCTGGCTGACAGGACCGCAGTGGCTAAAAAATTCTCCAGAATACTGGCCGAAGTCGGAAAATGATGAAGCAATAAATACAGAAGAATTGGAATACAAAAAGAAATCGAAGGACATCTTTCAGTATGAATGTTTTGTTAAAGAAAAGGATAATGCAATCAACATTACTAAATTTAGTAATATGGAGAAGTTGGTGAGGATTACAGCTTGGGTGAAGAAGTCGATCATGAAATTTAGAAAGATTTCTAATATAGAAAACACATTGACCGCTGAAGAATTAATAGAAGCTGAGAATCATTTGATAAGATTAGAACAGAAGATCTTTTTTAAAGAAGAATACGAATCCTTGAAGAATGGAGATCCGATTCAAAAAGACTCTGATTTGTTTAACTTTTTGCCATTCATGGATGAAAATGAAATTATCAGACTAGGAGGAAGATTAGAATTTGCTGAATTATCTACAGAAGAAAAACATCCTATTATTCTTCCAAAACGGTCCTGGCTGACATTTTTAATCACAAGAAGAGAACATGAGAAAATGATGCACGGTGGAACAGCTTGCACTTTAGCTCGAATTCGGCAACGTTTCTGGATTCCAAAGGGACGGCAATTAGTCACGAGTGTAATCAAAAAGTGTCTAATCTGCCAAAAATATCTTTCGAAGGCTGCTAATCAAACTACAGGTCCGTTGCCGCTTGACAGAAGTAACACCTCGCCTCCATTCTCAGTTTGCGGATTGGATTTTGCGGGTCCAATTTATGTGAAAATTTTTACAGAAGTTCAAAAATCTTATATAGTTTTGTTTACATGTGCGATTACTAGATCAATTCACCTTGAACTCGTTAGCGATATGACTACAGATTCCTTCTTATTGGCACTTCGAAGATTTTTAGCTAGAAGAGGAAACTGTAAGGTAATATATTCAGATGACGCGAAAACCTTTAAAAGGGCGAAAAAAGAAATAGAAGATTTATCAAAAATTATTTCTCACAAATTACTTTCGCAATTTCTAACTAAAGAAAGAATAGTTTGGAAAAATATAATTGAAAGGGCGGCTTGGTGGGGAGTTTTCTACGAGCGACTTGTGAAATCCGTAAAAGATTGCCTGCGGAAAATTGTAGGGAAAGCTTTATTAAATTTTGAAATGTCTACATTGCTTACAGAAATAGAAACCGTCCTCAACTTGCGACCGCTAACTTACGTCTATAATGAAAATAGTGAACCTTTGCCTTTGACACCAATGCACTTCCTAAATTTTGGACGAGAACCTCAATATCTATCAATTTCGCTGAAATAGTAGACAATGAATCGAAAAGATCTTCACTTTTGAAACGGAAAAAATATCAATCTCTTCTTCTCCGGCAATTATGGATAAAATGGAAGCTGCAATATTTACTTGACCTCAGAACTGTTCACTCTTTGAATAATCCAAACAAACAACCGGCACTTAAGATAGGAGATGTAGTGCTTATCGAAGAGGATTCCAAAAACAAACTGCTTTGGAAACTCGGAAAAATTGAAAGAGCGTTTCTCGGACGAGATAATAACGTACGCTCATACGAGGTTAAAACTGCTTCTGGACTTTTGCGAAGAACGATACAACACTTGTATCCCTTGGAACTTTGATGAACTTTTGGAATTTGAACTCTATATTAATTTAAATTGAACATTTATTTATATTGATATTTTGTACTAACCTTTAAATTTGGTAATTGACAATATTTAGTATATTTCACTAACATTTTTAGAATTATATTTAATATGTGAAATTTGAAAATGTTTTGATTCATGCACATTTTTGATTTGTAATTAATACATTATTTGAAATTGAGATATTGATGAACTCTTGAAAGAGTTCATGGTGGGGAGTGTGTGGAAAATTATTTGATTTGGAATGGCAACAGCCATTCAACGCTTCCTAGCATGAACTCGAATCAAGAGTTCAGTCGCCACTGAATCACCTTCAATGAATGTAGAAATTCGATGTGACGAAAGTCACCCCTTTTGATGGAACTTATGCTCCCAATTTTCGATATAAATTATGTGCACTGTATATACGTTTCAACTAACAGTTCTTAGTTAAAATGTTTTTTCTAACCTTCAATTCGTTTGTCGATTTTTGAATTTGATGTGGCAAGTGTTTACCCATTGAATCATTTTACGATAATGGAGGGCACCGCCACTTTTCAATATGTTTAATACTGTTTATTTAAGAATTTGTTATTTTTAATATTAATATTTACTTAGTAGAATGATGATTATTACTATAGCAATACGTACATACCACTTCCACTTAAAATAAGTCAGTTACTCTATTTTTGCACAACAAAATGGCGACCCCTAAGTAAATTGGTCTCCCCTATTCATAAAACAGTTGAAAAGCTATTTCTTTTTATTTTTTACGCATAAATAATCTGATTCATTGGAATTATTTAGCTTATAATATTGTATATTCGTCATTTGTACAACCTATACAAAAGGAAGCAGGATAGGCACGGTGGTTAGTCAAACAACAAATATATCTGATGATATTTCTTCGAACTACCTTTTATACCTTTTTCGGCAAATTTTTGTGAGTTTCAAAGCGTTACACAAATGTCATCAGACACTTTCTCTAATTGAGTTTTAAAAAATCGTAAAAAGAAAATGTGATTTTTCATCTGAAATATATTTATGTATGACAAGAGAAAATATGCATGTGGTTTCTATTATTTTCTAGAATGCACGTTTTTTTTTTTTTTTTTTTTTTTTTTTTTTTTTTTTTAAATTTGAATCGTTAGTATAGTAATAGCATTTATCAGAACTAAAGAAATTGACTTTATCACAAGCGTAACAAACATTTCATGAAAAAACGCACGAAATACAAATAATTTGGAGAAGCATTCTTTAGTTAAGATACTATAGCGCATTGTAAATTTATAATATTACAAAAAAGAAAAATAAATAAATTTATAGATGCAGTGTCAATAAATGAAATCTGAAAACATTTACATTATTTCTTATGCATATACTAGAAATAAAATAATAAAAGTCAAAGTTTCCGCCTGAAAAAGAAAAACCAATTTATTCATTTATTTATTTATTTATTATTATTTTTTAACAAATTAAAGTTTGATAATTACTCATTTCTTTTGGGAACCGATGTTTCAAAACCAAAATCTAACACATTTCTATCTTATTTAAAATTATTCCATGCAACATGTATTAAAACATAGATTTCTAATGTTCCAAATTACAACTGAAATGAATTATCAATCCTTAATTGATGTTATTACGAATCTCATTATTAGTTTCGGTATTAAACGTTATTCCCTGAATACAACAGGAACGAGTTCTGCTGATTTTCGCAAAATTGCTTTGTCTTGTGAACTAATTGAGTATTACATTTGCGCTTAGTTATAATATCTGAAATACTTAATGGCGATTGTAAAAGATAATTTAAGACTAAAAATATTCAAAACAAATTTATATGACAGGTAATTTACTTTAATTATGGATTTCTGCTTTTTCTAGGCAGAGATATATGATGATAATCAGCGAGAAACAATTTTTACTACATTAAATAAAAGCAAAAACTTTTGAAAAGTACTAAACGTACTCAAGAAAGATAAAAGATTTCAAAAATCTTTAATCCAAGCAGTTTCTTGAATGTATAGCTAATATGTTAACATAAATTTCAAATATTCACTCTGAAGTTCTCTGGTAATTAATTTCCTAACATACATCATTCATCTTAAAGGTAAATTTGCAACACAACTAATGTGACTAAAATTAATTACAGGTTCTTTTTACAAATTTCCACTATTACGGAGCACAATCTATAAAATAAACTACTTTATAAAAAGGTCGGTAAGTCAACTAAGGCTATTTAGAATCATAAGAACATCCGCCTATGTTTTGATGTACACACTTCAAAAAATGGTTAGATTTTGACTTCAGCGTCGTTGAAAAGACTAACTGATGACAAAGCGTTGTTAACAAGCGGTTTTTAATCACCAGGCAACAGTGTAGCAAAAGTTATTTCCAAAGAGTGATGCCAAAACTGCAAGGCCTTATTTTACAGTAAATTTTATTTCCATCGCAGTATATTTTAGTTTACTAAAGTTGGGGCTACGCAGATCCTAATGACAGCATTGCCACGCTGCCAGGCTAGATTCGTCCCAACTATAGTGTCAAAAAATATGTTTATCGTTCTCGAAGCCTAATTTATGCCTTAATTCAAAAATACAAAAATGTCTTTGGGTACCGTTTTTTTTCCTGCGATTTGATAACCTAATGAAGTAGATTGTAATACAATAAGACGATGTTCGCCTTTTTAGAACACTGGAGTATTGGATGGAGGACTTAGTCCTGCGCTGCATTTGCAGCACTTGTGTGCACAAATTGGGCACAGGAGTGACCGAAAATACAGAAAATAACAAATTATCTGCCCTCAGTGTGACGATTGACCTTTTTCTTCATAAGCATGAACTTTCTGATAATGTTTTTGAGTTTATGAAATGTGGTTTAATATCTTTGTATACTGACAATATTTTTTTCAAGAGTTTTTTAGTTTTGTAGTACTATTTGTTGTTCTTTTTTCCCCCCAGAATTGGACTTATTGAGAACCCAAGTTTCTAAGAAGGTCAAGTCACATAATCACACTATATATATATATATATATATATATATATATATATATATATATATATATATATATATATATATATATATATATATATATTCGTTAATAGTATCTTTTGGCGTGTTTTTTTTTTCCCCGACCCTGCATGGAAAAATCCTTGCCCAGAGTTGGTATTATTACGGACCCGTATTCCTCATAGGGCTAAATCAGCTTTCTGTGTTAAAACTGCTAACAGACATGTGAATCAGCTGATGAATGTCAAGAATTTGAAGCCAAATGAACCATAAATAATCACGATATTAGGCCATGAACCTCAGAGTGGCCTTATCGGGCTCACTTACCTTAGTGAAAAATATCATTAAAGCAATATATCGTTTTTTAAAAATACCAACGACACCAAATACGGCGTTATTTAATGAAATCGGCTGCATTAAATCAAATATCCTATCATTCCAATTAGTTGAGTCCTTCTGAAAGAAAGTAAATAAATCGAAGAAAGTTAAGTATTATGAAAGTGTTATGAAATAACTCTTCATAAAAGGGTGTAAAATTTTAAATTTTCTGTTAAATGATAGCAAAACTTTAATCGATGTTAAACATTTTTAAAGCGTAATTATTCAAATGATTACATATTAACAAGGAAATTTCGATAGTTTATGGACTTTAATTTTGTTGAACTGCTCCTGTTCCTTACATACATAGAAAAGGGAAGAAGTTACGGTAGTTGAATTCATTTTGGTTCTGTATAGGGTATTCTAATGAGTCAATGAGCACATAAGCAGAAAAAGATTCATGTGTATAAATTTCCTAATATCATCTAAATATGTAGCAATTGGTACAAATGACAATGAGAACACTTTTATAGACACGTGTAATTTTTAAATATCATTTTTCTGAACTTTGAAGTTTCTGCTTAAGGTTTTTGTGTGGAGGGGGGGGGTGAATGAAGCATCCCAGTAACTGAACACTCCAAACTGTAACAAATGTTCCTGTCATTTCATTTTTAAAATTGTACGAAAGGCAGTTTCTTGTGACAATTCATCAAAAAAAGTTTTGTAACTTTTCTTTTTTCTTTTTTCTTTTGTTTTTAGTGAGAAAGAAGTGCATATTGACTGGGTTGTGTTCATTTCTCAGTCAAACTTCCTTTAATTTTCTGATACATAATACTATAAAATAGGAAACTTTTTTGACTGTTTTAAAATTGTTTGAAACAATAAATCATATTTTTATAGTTTTTAATAAAAATTTTTGACAAAAAAATTACGTGACTGATTCTCTGCTGCAGAGTCGAACACAATGACATGGCTTCCCTCTCATGGAAGAAATTGGCTAAGTTTAGGAAAATATTTTGTTAGAGTTTTTTCGGTTCTTCTTTTAATAAGTGTTGAGATTGGAATGGTGGGACGGCAAAAAACAATAAAGACAAACGTTTCTAACATCCATTGTTTTTTTTAAATTCAAATGAAATTTAATTTGCTTTTTAATGGTGATTCTTCTTGCAAGGAATGTGTATAAATGCAAATAAAAATACAGTATGTTATTAGTTATGAACAATTTCAGAAGAAATTATTGTACCATTAAAGTGAAAGTGCTCCATTTATAATGGGACCATTACCCCAGTAGAACAATTATGGTGAACGAGGCTATTTGGCTTTAAGTGAAGGAGTTTAAGCACAAAAGTATGGACATGAAAGAAAAGAAATGCTGAATATTCGTAGACGTAATACGTACGATACAATAGCAAAACGAAAGGCTTTTATCTGTTCAAACCGAAGTTTTACTTTCTTTAGTAACAAATACATTGTCCTGCTGTTGTTACTAACACCACTCAGATCACCGATCCCGAGTAGCAATTGCTAGTCGATTTAACGCAACGAGGGGCGACTTCCGTTTTAACGAGCACCATTTATATCAAAGTCCGAATTATCTCAGACAACACAAGATAGATGGGAGCACCATGCATCAAGATTTCGAAATTTAGGACCAAACCAAAAGTCGAACAACTCCTGGTTCAGCACCTCACGCGGAGTACTTCATGGCTTCGACATATTTAAGCTGCCGCAGTCACCATTAGTGAATACGGAAGATCTTTGATCGACTGACATCGAAACCGGAACTCTGCAGTTCCGAACCGGCGCCAAACCGATCAGGCCACCTCAGACCCACACTGTTCTTGTTAAAGGATTTATGAAATAAAGGTAACTCATTCTGCTACTCTGTAGGATGTGGCACAAATCGCGGGAATCCTATTAATTTTCTTGTGATGCTTCATAAAATGGCGACATATAACTCGATAAGGCGAAAATCTGCAATTACCCATAATGTAGCACTCATTAGTTAGAAATTTTTTCAACAGTTTCTTTTTTTTAAAAAGGAACTAAGCAAAAATGTCCTTACTCGGTAAAATATTACATATACCCAGAAAAATCTCAATTATGAAGAGAAAATTTCCTACGTTGGGTATTACAACCTGTATTTGTTGTTAGTTATATCTAATAAAAGAGTTTATTAGGGTATACATATAGCTACCCAAACATATTTTTATGCATTGCATTAGTATAAGAATGTGTAATCTATAATCTACATCAGGAAATGTAAGAAAAGTAAAGTAACGTAAAGTAACAACGTCTAAAAAGCACAAATTCGCAGATTAACGCAGACATATGTTTCGGCGTTTCAGGGTTTTTTCAATGCAAAACGTAGAGAGCTTATGGATGAAAAGACCTCCGACAAAAGCCAAGAGGAGATAAGCAGACAGCTTAAAAGATAAAAATAGCGGATTAGCCAAACGTCAATGAGAAAATTCTAAACCAGTAAGGAACCAATAGGAATGCAAACAGAGGCCAGGAGCTCTCTTTGAAGTACAGAAAGGCCAAAAGAAAGAATTCAATTGGACAAAAATCAAGCCAAAGCTTAAACAAAAAGAAAATGCCAATAACCGTGAACCGCAAGAAAGGAAAAGCAGAATGGAAGGGAAAATAACAATAAGAAATGAAATAAACAAAAAGAATTTTTTTTGGAAAAGGAAAAATAATGATAAATAGAAGAAAAGGGGGGGGGGGTGTCAAACAAGACAAAAAAGTTAACAACAAAAATAAACAAAGCAAGACAGATAACAAATGAATGGAAAAAATTGGATAGCAAAAGTGTTAAACACGAATGCAAACAGAGGCCAGGTTCCTTACTGGTTTAGAATTTTCTCATTGGTGCTTGGCTAATCCGCTATTTTTATTTTTTAAGCTGTACACATATCTCCTCTTGGCTTTTGTCGGATGTCTTTTCTTCCATAAGCTCACTACATTTTGCATTGAAAAAGGGGTTCCCTGAAACGCCGAAACATATGTCTGTTGTAATCTGCGAATTTGTGCTTTTTAGACGTTGTTACTTTACGTTACTTTACTGTTCAGCTCAAAGGTATTTTTTTATCTTATAAGAAAAGTGTTTAAAAACAGAAGAATTTTATTGGTACGTGAAAATCACTAATGTAACAAAAAAAAAAAAAACCTTGGCACTCTTGTTCTAAGTGGGTTTGACTGAGAAGAAACTCAGCCAAACATTATCCATGTAAAACAATAACTTGATTATTAAGAACGCTGGGGAAAATATGTATGAATATATACATTGCAATTGCTCTCTTAAGTATATTCTTCTACGAAGCATTTACTTTGTGCTCAATAAATTCTCTCCCTTGAGAAACTGGAAATTTTCTTCAAGAAAAGTTATTCATGTGAGTTGGTAGTTAGCCTGTTAAGTACCTCAACGATAGTTCCTGGAGCAGAATCGCTGCTATAACTCTTGGAGGCATGGGAAAAAAAACTTCATAAATTCCTCGCTTCATGAGTGTATCAAGTAACCAAGGCAACAAATGGATGAACCCTATTTTTTTAATCTTGTAATTTTCGGCCTCGAGGTAATGAAATTAGGGAGAAAATATTTTCAAAATATGGCATTTTGTTAACCTCGCTGACTTTGATGATCTCTGTATTCTTTCCGAAAATTTTTATGAAAGTTTTGAAACAGCTCTTGCTGCAATTAAAGGATATTAAATCCAAAGAATATCAAAATAATATTAAGCCCAATAAATACGATTTTTTTCATGTTTTAAAACTAATATCACGCAGTTTCAAATTCATCTAAGAGTGAAAAGTGATGTTCTTTATGTGCAAAAGATTATGTAACAAACAAATTCCATTTTAAGCGGAAAAATTGTGTTTTGATTTGCTTTAAAATTATAAGTGCTAATATGTTTCCCCACCTAATTTACGTCAGATGGTTAATATGTTTTATTTGAATAATATCTTTGGTAATTTGATTTTTCATTCCAGTATTGGACTAAAAGTTTTAGTTTTAACTGAGAAATAGTCAAAAAAGAAGTTTCTTTTTAGCTTCACATTTTCTTAGAAAATCGTTTTGATTCTTTTTTTCCCGTCGTGATGATTGTAAAATTTAGCTAAAATGAATAAATAATAGTAAAGTCTGTATTTCTGCATTAAGCTCCCTAAACATAATAAAGTACGGAGCAGTGAGCTAAGCAAACTGAAGAAAAATGGTTATAAGCATTGTGTCAGAAAAATATTAGGAACACTGTTATTTCAACAAAGCTAAAAACAGAAAAAACGATGACAAAAATTTCAATTTAAATTTCTACATTTGCAGAGATGTAAATGCACTGTACAATTTTGTTTCTTCCAATCATACATTTAACCCAAAATAGTGAAATTTGTAAAATCTAAAACAAATTGATTTGATTCGCAGCTTAATGGGGCTTTAATAGGGGGTCACAACTTATTGATATAGTTCAAAATAATTTTCATTGAAAAATAATAGTATTTAATATACATCATATGTATCAAAAATTCCAGAAAACGGAAAGATCATAATGTTTTACTCTTTCGTGGTTAATGAAGATGCCGAAAATAATAAAACATATTTCCCTATTTTTTTAAGGATACATACTGAGACAGAAACGTATAATAAATGAAAGTTCCTTATTTGTTCATTATTGTTTATCTAAAAGGATGCATTTGAAAGGACCATGTATATTATAGTCATTATGAGCATACCTGAAGTAAAATATTCTTTGAATGAAAAATTTATAAATATGGTTTAAAGGATTTTACGAAGGGTATACATTCAAAAAAAAAAAAAAAAAACAAGCAGTCCCAATAACAAAATCTCCAACTTGAATATTTAAATCACAATGTCACAAAGAGTCAGAAGCATCTAAAAGATTCTATCATTTGTTTTGTAAAAGAGAAACAAAAGAAGATATGTTTTTTTCTAAACAAAATCTTTTGAAGAAAATCAAACAAGCGAAATTTAACTTTCAAGTTACGATTCAATCACCGTTTTGTATTCTTTCAGCGAAAAGGATTCTTTTCCACGGTTTGTAAACTAAGAAAAAAGAAACTTTTAGGTTACTTTTTTACGAATTGTTGAAACTTGTTTCAGTTGAACTTTCTCTTTGCATCAATGTTTTTGATCTTGTTTCGCCACTTTTTAGGCTTGACAAATTGTTAAGAAAAATCGCTAGGGTAGGTTGGGGTGAAATGGTTTTCTTTTAATCTATTTGTAGAAATAAAACTGGTATTTTTCATGTTTGGTTTCCCTAGCATCTTGATATACATTCTCAGCAAGTTAAGGTAGTTTTTTGAAACGGTTTTAAATACTATGTTAACAAACATTTGCCACAAAGGTTTTAACCCATTTTCGTCACTGATGAACCAAAGTAGGTTACCCGTAGGATAACAAGGGTCATCATGTAAAAGATAATATAGCACAGAAAACATTTGACAAATACATTTGTTCTCAATCCATCTATTACAGAATATCATTTTTATTGGAAAAGCATGGCAGAAATTATATTTACCATTATAATACCGTCAGAAACAAGACTGATTATCAATTCTTGCTCCAAGAACCTTTAGCTTTGATATGCTTTTTTTCTTCTCTCTTTAATTGCATTAAAAATTTCAATTTAAGACCTTTTTTGTTGCTTGTTTATTTTCTTCTATTTTTTCCTCTTTTTTAAGACACTTCTTTAACATTATTTTTATTTTCACGTAAGTCAAAATAAAAATGAAAGGTCCTACATTTATTTTTTATTTATTTATTTATTTATTTTTGAATTTTTAACATGGAGTATCGTATACTTTGTCAACGTTACTTTACACTCAAAAAGAACGTTTTATGCTGTTGTATGTTCTTGTATGCTTAGCGCATATGAGAGTTGAAAGTTGATGAGTGTGCTTTAAATGGAGAATTTTATATGAATAAAATTTTAGCTAAGATTTGCATTTTATTCCCTAATTGACAATAGGAACTAGAGTAATACGCATAATGTTTTGATGAAAAGGTGCATAGAATTTAAAAACTGAAATTTCGCAAACAAAATACATATTACCAGAGATTTTTTTTTCAAGGGAACGCACGGTTTTTCGGTTACGAAAGGAAAACTGCATAAAAATTAAAAACTTTTTCATTTGAAATGTTTAGATACATCAATTAGACATTTATAATCATCGTTCTGATAGATACCTTTGCCTTACTATGTAACCAAAATCTCACATGGTTATCCTCCTGATCTTACAACCTATTATCTACACGTGTCTGAGCCAAAATTATATCCACCGAACCAGATTTTTATCCAAGTAAAAATAGGGTAGTGGAGACAGCATAGTCCGAACTTTAATGATGGGGCAACACGCATTATGAGCATATGTATGTCCTTCTTCTAAGTTTCGCACCATTTCAAAATAGTGCTAGAATCTAGATTCTAAATAGAGAATCTAGTAGTGTTACTCAGGAAGGTTTTCCCGTACACATTTCTCCTTTATTTATAAATTTCAGCTTCACGCACTCCCTCAAAAATCAGAAATTCAATTACAGCATGCAGAAAGAAACTCATTTTGCAGAAGATTATATTATTCGAGACCACTGTGCGAATATGACTTGATGTGACAGACGGGTACAGGAGAAGAAGGGGTATAGTAAGAAAAATTGAAGTACACTTTTTAAGTGTTAAAAAAAGCAAAAATTTATTTATTTCAAATGAAGAAATAGTTTTTATTGTAATAGGTAGTATTACAAAAGTAGATCTGGACAAAACAAGGATCTGAAACAAATGAGGAAAAAATAAAAACAAAATGCTATTGTATTTCACTGTTTCCCCCGTAAGTGGGATATCCGACAGTATGTTTTTGCACAGTGACCCTTTTTATCCCATGGTTGTCTTAATTAGCTCCATCAGGTAGAAAAATGGGTTAAAACCTTTGTAGCAAGTTTTTGCAAATGCAGTGGAATCTGTTTAATTGGACCACCGGTTAGTCGGACCAGCCGCTTTTTCAGACCAAATTTTAAAGAACCAAAACAAATCCCATTACACAAGCCTAATATTTTTCGCTGATTGGGACCGAAAGTTCGTTTAAATGGACCGAAGAACATGAGAACAAATTGAAGAAAAAAAGTAGAAATTACTTGTTTCAAGTGGATCAACAAACTTAATAGTTAGTGCAATAAAAGTTAATAATAGTTACTTGCAAGGCTGCGGAGTTGGAGTCTAAGAGTCGGATTTTGGGAAAAAGGGGTCGGAATCTGGAGTCGAAAGTTTAAAATTTCAAGAGTATAAGCCGGAACCAGGCGATTTCCCTCAAAATCAGCAATTCTGCTAGTGCTTGTGGAGTCGGAGTTAGAGTCGGAGTGTGGCTGATTTGGGGGTGAAGGAGTCAGAGTCGAAAGGGCGCAAAATTATTGGGGGTCGGAGCCGGAGTCGATCATTTTTCCTCTGACTTCGCAGTCCTGGTTCCTTGTAACTTTCAATCAGGAACAGCAATATACGCAGGAAAAAAATGGTCAACGAAACTCCCTTTGCATGACAGCACTGTTCCAGCAAAGGTCAAAAAAATTCAATGAAATTTCAAGTTTCTTTAGTGAAGTCAGAACATTCAATAACATGCAATTTTTTTCAAGAAAAAAAATGTACTATACGAAATTCATTGGAATTGTTAATGAATGATTACTACTTTTTAGAACATTTTTTCACCCTCACATTTTTTGTTACTTCGGATTATTGAATCTAATCGATACTGACCAGAAGGAATGTAACTAAAACCGTATCGGTCTGAATACGTTGCTAAACGAGTAAAAAGATTCTTCGCTTTATTTAAATTAAGTTTTTTAAGAAAAATGTTCGTAAGCAGCCAATTTTCTTCTCAGTATGCTCACCATATATGGCGCTCACAAATATCATAATGGAAATTATTTAAAAGGTTTGTGTATGGCATTTTCGGTCAAGCTACACATGTCCTTTTCGCTTAATCGGATCAGCTGTTTATTAGGACCAAAATGGTTCAGCCCCAATGTGGTCCCATTAAGCGGAATCCACTCTATAATCTTATAAACCGTTTCTAAAAATTGCATCAATTTGTTGAAAATATATTATATATGAAGCTGTTAGCAAGAGTTATACAGATATATTTTTCGAATAAGCAAACTTTGAAAGAATCTTAATTTACCTAGTAAAATAACAATGATTGTTGTCGTTTAATTTTGATATGAGCTACTAATATACCTGCCTTGCCTTCAATCTTCGAGTTGAACCGAACCATTGCTTCGGTCACTCGTCTGGTCAGTGATAATTCTGTATTAGCTACCAGTTTGTTTGCATTCTTGGCTTACTTAATAGGTTTTCCACTTCCAGCTCAGTCACTCCTATGCCGGGCTGATGAGTGCTAATAAGCACGAAACTGCAGTTCACGGCTGGAATTGACTGAGCTGGCTGTGTATTTCATGTATTTCTGCCTTAGCATTGGCTAATGGGTGGTAATTTACTTCATATGCGTAGTTTGCTAATGAATTCTATTTCAACGAAAGTGACAAATATTAAGCCTTTAATGTGGTATCTAAAGACAATTACCCTCTTTTTCCTTAGTAATGTAGTTACAGCTTTTATACTTCAGTAACGCAGCTTTAATGTGTTGAAGTTTATTGTAACAGAGACATTTAATTTAGGTATTAATTGAATAGTTGATATAGATCGACACCACAAATTAATGCAATCTTGCATAAATGCTCGTGCAAATTTTCAACTTTTTCTTTTTAAATGTTTAATTAAAATGCAAATTCTCAAAAAAGAAAGCCGCTTAAAATATTCACATCTATTTCGTTCCTACAAAAGAGTTTCTCTCTGAGACCAGTTGTATTTTTGCTTAGATATTGACTGTTGTCGAAATTATCTTCAATCTCAGCAAATGAATATGTAGTATAAAACATTACTTATTCTATTTATCCATGTATGCATCAAAATTATTAAGTATTTTCAGCTTCCAAAACTAAATAACACGCTCAATAAATGAATATAGAAAGCGGAAAATTGTTATGATTTACACAGTTTTAAATGTCTGAAATTTTAAAGATAGTATTTTTCAGAAGGCAGATTTGTAAAATTTGTATTATCAAAATAAAGCGACATTTAAGTCTCTTAGTTCAAATAAAAATGATGCTTTCAGTATTATTTATTAATAGATTAGGTGCGTTTTACTAAGCTATATTTTTTTTAGGATCTGTGCAGATAACCCTAAGCATTAGCAATAGTCACTTACGCTGAAGTGAAACTAGTAATGAAAACGTTATTGAAGAGACAATATGTCGTAACTGCATTCATAAGTTTTAAATAAAAACTTTTACAAAAACACGCACTTGTGTTGGTTAGATCAATTATTTATGAAACATCTACCAGGATTCGAACATTAAGTTAAGTCACAAATCAGAGAAGCGAGTAGTAAAACTCTAATAATGAGTTTCTCATTTTGAGTTTCGCTGCAGATACCACATTTGCGCTTGCCAGGGCAGTATTTCATTTGGCAAGGTACATTTCATGTTGTCTTCGCACACAGTATTAACACTTACCGAGCATTCGTTTGGAACTGAAATATACAATGATTAACGCAATTCTGGATTAGTAAATTGGCTTAAAGTGTCATCTTATGATTGGTATGCGATTTAATAAGGAAGGAATGCCTTCACTGTAACCTTTGTCCGTCACTAGAACAGTACAACAGCTTCTTTCCTGTGTGCTTTAGAAAATGTCCAAAATAGATTATCTTTTTTTCTAAGCTTGTTGAAGTTTTGAAATGTTTACTCTACATTTAGTATTATGTTTTAGTATTACATTAGTATCACATTTAATATTACAGTTTAGCATTACATTAGTATTACATTTAGTATTACATTTTAGTATTACATTAGTATTACATTTAGTATTGCATTTAATATTACATTTTAGTATTACATTTAGTATTACATTTTAGTATTACATTAGTCTTATGTATAGTGTTTATTACATACATTTTCTCGTATTGCAATGACACAAAAAATAAATGATTAAACTGAATAAATATAAAATGGAAATATTCATCACCAGAAAAAGCAACCTGCAATTAATTAAACTAATAAATAGACATGTATATTGAATTACAAATAATTAGTATCATGTACGAAAAACCACGCAAATGTATTTCTATTAGTTAAAAATAATGTAATATCTAATTCTTTAAGATAAACTACTATGTCCAACATGTACGAGTAAAATAGAGCTTTAAAATAAGAGAAGTTTGAAGTTTATTGATAACTCTAGCAAACCGATTGCCTCGCGACAGAAGATATATGTATTTAGAGCCAATGTGTGTGACAATTGCCGCCTCTTGGTTGTCTCTCATCAATCTTACGTCTGATAAGAAGACAACGCAATTGAAAGTGCACCAATTGGAAAGAAGCTCTTTTTCGAGGTCCATTTATTTTCAGCTGTATGCTTGCTATAAAAAGACCTAACTTTTTATCTTCAACGTAATATATGTTATCTAAAGATGTTTTCCCGTTCCCGTGTAAGTTTTTTCAGTTTAAAGACCAATTGAGATATTGAATGCTACGAAAAATAAAAAAGTATTGTGTTTAAAGGATTTCTATTAAAAATTTATTTTGTGTTAGAGACATTTTGAGGTGTTTTGTACCCACTACATGATGAATAGACTTCCTTTTTTTTAAATAATAAACTTATATACTGAACTCCTGCATTACACTATTAATATGTTCAACTAAAAGCTAAAATAAGAAAATATAGTTGCAGACAAACTGGAATACGCCACCTTGCGTTGGTTTAAGAAACTAGGTAAAGAAGGAATTTCAATTGCGCTCCTACAAAGCGTATATTTCGTTGGACAAATCATATCCAAAGTAAATGACGCAATCTTAGTTTTACTTCTTTCAGCTGTCATTAACCAGAGACTCAGCGCCTCCTATACTTTATTTGAACTCCGAATTAAAATGTGCATAACATATACTTAAGAAATAGTGATTAAATTTAAATATGATTTAAATAATTAGGTATTTTTAAAGAACTTTCCCTGCCATTATTTTTTTATACTAACTTTTTAAAAATGTTACTGTGAATTACGAATAAGAAACCTCTATACTCATTGCATTTTGCAAAATATTACTACTTATTCAAAAGTTTTTTTCGTTTTCGTAAACTCTGTTGCAGAATTGGCAGAACCATAGATATCGCTGTTGACATATCGCAATAGAAGTGAAGATATCGCATTGTATCGGCAGCATCTTGCGTTTGATATCACACGAGTATTGATTCAGTTCAATCTCTCCTTTAGTTTCCATTATTTTTTTGTTAATGAAATTAAAATAATTTCGTGGTGCTTGAGTAGCACCTTTGTTTCATCCTAGTTTAATTTTAGTTTCAACATTGAACTTAATCTTATAGATAAGAATGAAAACATCCAAATCATTCTAAAGAGAAAAATGGTGGTGCCTTGGATTTTTCTTGTTTGTTCACTTTGTAAAATATGTATATATTATACTTTGGCAGTCGATATTAAGTAAAAGGGCCTGTATCAAAATTCATATTGAAATTCTATCATTTTACCAGGTCTGTGGAGCCAGAGTTGGAGTCGGAGTCAAAGAGTCGGAGTCGGACTGATTTTGGAATAATAAAGTCGGAGTCGGTATCGTTCAAAAACATGCCGACTCTGACTCCACGTTTTTTTTTTTTTCCCCTAATTTTCACTGACTCTCTTTGCATTTCAAAAAAAGATGACTACTAATTAATTTGATTACATATATTAAAGCCTACTAATAAGAAAATAACTGTCACTGTGACCACCAGCTGACTTGATTGTTAATCGAACTTTCTGTAACAGCTAACTACGCCGTCTACTAGTTTCCTTATTTTCTAACTTTATTTAACTGATAGCAACTGTCAGCAAACAGTTTTGTTGCCTAACATTCTCTAAGTAATCACTTTCAAATAAAAATAATAATATATATTTTACCTCGATCTTAGTTATAAAATAGTAAAAGGAATGCATGAAATACACTGAGCATGTATTTCTGCCTTAACAATGGGGAGGGGGCAGCAATTTACTGAAAAAAAAGGAATGTATGTACTGCTTGAGCAAGTCGGGAAACTTTGAGGGTACTTGGTAAATTCAAATAAGTGTTGGTACGAAAGCGCGAATCCAAAAGATCCGATAAAATATAAATGTTTAGTTAAAACTTTATCTAAGAAAGTTTGTTTATCACTGAAAATTACAAAATAAAATTAGTACATGATTTATTTGTTACAACACTCAATAATTGTAGTTAATCCTAAAATCCTCATATTAAGGTTAATTCTGAAGCAGCCAATAAAATTAAAATTAAAAATTGAGCCAAGAAATGCAAGCATAGTAAAAACTATTTGTACAAAGCTGTATACCGCCATATTTTATGTAAAATTTATTCCAGACGTACATGTACCCGACCTCTCTCCGCAATATAGTGCAATATTTTTGTTGAAATTTTTAAGATGAAATTTAAGATTTATTATTGGGGAATGTTTTTAGAATTAAAGTATTTCAATTTTAATAAACTCTGAAATTAAGTTGAGGTGTCTCCCCCGCGAGGGGGGGGGGGGGGCACCGTCTCCTCTCAAGAAAAGTTTTCTGAATAAACCAAAAAGTTTTTTTTTTTTTTTTTTTTTTTTGCTCAAAACTTAAAAAATTGAAAGCACAGTATTTGATCAACATCTATTTGTTGAAAATTAAAGGGGAGCAAATTAATCCTTTCCAATTTTTTTTTTAAATGGGATTTTTAAGCTATCTCACTTTAGAAATCGCAACTATTTGATAATTTGATTTTCAAATTGAATTTATAACCTCTTAGGTTTACAATAAAATTCAACGCGAAAATATCACAAAAAGGAATTAATTTTTAAATCTCTGTGCAGGGTTTTTCCCCCCTTCCCATGTGGGGGTTATGATTTTAAAAAATAAATAAAAAAGCTGGAGTTGGACGTTACAAAATCCTGGAGTCCCAGTCGGAGTCAGAGTCGGCAATTTTCCTTCCGACTCCGTAGCCTTGCCATTTTACAAAGATTAATAGCACTTTCAAAAAAAAAGTCAATACGTTTTAGCTTATTGAAATAAACATGCAAAGACACCTTTTTTTTTTCCCTTTAAGGGATGTATTTTCTTTGTTGAAACTGCCATTCAGATATTTAGTTCATTCATATATGTCAAACTGCATTTATAATTTCTTTATTTCTTTTTGACGTTTTGAGAAAGTTTGTACTGTTTGCTTTCAGCCGTGTCCTTCGACAGGAAATTTAAATTTTTTGAATTTTTTTTTTTTTTTTTGGGTGTTTGAAATGTTTTATGTCCAAGAAAAAAAGTGTAGCTCTACTTCTCCTGTTGACTGTGAACGAAAATTGATGTTTAATTTTTCTTTGCTCCATGAATTTGTAATCCATGTCTAAAAAAAGAACATTCTTTGTTGTTAAATTCTACATTAAAAGGGATATGCATTCGATGGTATCTGTTTAAATTTTACGAAACTGTTCCAGAAAATTGTCTAAGGCGTAAATTGAGTACGAAATTATCTTATCATTTAATGTCAATATCAAGAATATCAAAAACTAGATTGTGCCATACAAATCAAAGCAGTAAATATTTTGACTAGGATTCAACGTTCTATTTTTTATGCTGTTTTTTTTTTTTTTTTTTTCATCTTTAAACGTCTTGAGAACCATCTTATGTCTCAAAATATGAGCAATATTTTTTGTTGATATACATAGACATGCAATTGAGTTGGTAACTTTGTAGCATTTCAAAACAAAGTTAAGCTGGTCAACGTATTATTTTCTGAATTGATTGCAACCATTTATGTGTTATACAAATGTCCATAACGACAAAAAATATATCAAAAAAGTAATAATATGTAATTGTGAAAAAAAATTTAAATGTTATTAATACACGTCCCAGTAGATCTATTTACGCACGTTAAAAAAGTATCAATCTTATTTTCTCATTTTAAAAAAAAAGTACAATGTTTTTCGTAAAATTTTTCATACGTTAACAAACCAAAGAAAAAAATAGATAATATGTCTCTTACATGTCTCAACTTTCAGTAACGGTTTAATTCTTTTCCTATTTAAATCAGTTAAGTATCTTGTTTAAAAAAAAATAAGAGTTTCATCATTTATTTCATAAAAAATTTAAATGTGCATTTTAACTCCATATTAATATCAAAACCTGTTATGATTCATTTATTACAATTAGTAAATATTTATTTTTTTACTTAGCAGCTCATACGTTGTATCAGGGCTGCAGAGTCGGAGGGAAAATTAACAACTCCGGCTTCGACTCCGACTCCGGAAATTTTAGAACCTTCGACTCTTACTCCAACTCCGACTCCTTTGCCCCAAAATCAGTTCGACTCCAACTTTGTACAAGAAAAAAGGGCTGTGCGTTTTCAATACTTTGTAAAAAGTTAAAGTTATTGATTGATTTTGAGCAAAATTAATTTATCTCTTCCTCAAAATGCGTTTTTAGTATTATATGAACTTTGAAAACAAAATTTTATTTTATACGTTTGCTAAATTACTGGAAAGATACGCAAAATATTTAAAACGTCGATTATATCTTCAGATCAAATATTTCTTCATTGCATGTGAAACTCTACGTGGCAAAAGCATTTAGTGTAAAGTTCAGCAGTAATTATCCCTCGTAATGTAAAAATTTTAGCACGATTTATTTTAGCCAAAGTTCAAAAGCCATTCATTTTCGTTACGTGTATTGACTCATATATATTTTTGAGAAAACAAATAGAACTCTTTATTTAGAGCCCAGCCCCAACATACATCTATCAACTTTGGAGCTCTAGAGTCCTTGTGTTACATATTTTACTGAAAGCACTTTTCTGTGGATACATAGCAAAACTTCTCAGGATTAAAGGCAAACGAACAGCTTAATTGATGTATTTTACTACCCAGATCATTTTGTATGAGGACTTCGCAAAATGTATGTTTTGTTCAGCAGCAAATCTTATCTAACATTACTTTGGGGAAATATTTATGTATGCTCAAATAGTTTACAGAAATTGATTCACATAAGTCTTGAGTCTGTTACACGCTACCCATGTAATTAGTAACCTCGTGGTACTCCAAGATTTGCTTCAAATTTAATTCTTCATATAATATAACTATATAACCTTATATAATTCTATAAATATAACTATAAAAATTCGTGGTTATTTCATAAGACTAAAGAGAAAATACTTCCAATGTGAACAGCATCACAAATTAGCAAATTTCCTTAAATTCTTTTAAAGCATAGGCTCTTTATGACTCTTATCACACGATGCGTAAAAGACTGAAACTCTCACAAGACATGATTATTACTGGCTGTCTATTACCATAATGTTGTCAATTCCTAACATAGTACAGTAATAATGTCTACAATAGAACTAACACGTTAATGTACATATTGAATTATTACCGACATTTGGACCAGAATTGTGGGTCCTTCCATTAAATCACTAGGTAATACTGAGTAGCATATACTCCAGAAATTATTGATATCGTGATTCTGTAACTGCAGTTATCCACGCAAAACACAGCAAAGCAACATGCTAAGAAAACTGTACATTAAAGTCTTCTTTGAAGACATTAAATTCTTACATAATCGCATTTTTCATATTACAATACTGTCGGCACTGCCTCTTAAAACATCTTATGGTTTGTCCAAACTCAACTGCAATTTCAATAGCGGAATAAATGTATAAATAAGAATGGCTTAGCAATATTTAACAGCATCTGCTGGAAAAATGGCTCACTTTTATTGAGCGATCTTGCTTCAGTGATTTATTTGGGAGGAGGGAAAAGTCAGTTTAGACAACAGAGGAATAATTTCTAATTAGTAAATGTCGAAGAAGTTCTAATCCAAAGGGAACTAATAATAGCATTACTACGGGAGAAATAGAGGGGGGGGGAATCTAAGATCAACTGTTGATCAGTGATACTACATCAAATGCAGCAAATGTGTTTTGCTTTTGATAAGTATCTGGGGGGGAAAAAGGTTGAAGAAGGATAGAATGCAATCTAGCAGGAGTGACATGTGTAGCAGAAATAGTAAGACTTGTAGTAGTAGTAGTAATAGGAGGAGGAGGAGGAAGTGAAAGGAGGTAATAGGAAATGTTGGCGCATCTAGTAGGTGTAGCGGGCATAGTAAGAGTTGTAGAAGTTGATGTATATAGTAGGAGTAAAAATTGTAGGAGTAACAGGCATAGTAAGAGAAGTGATTTTATATGTATATCATAGGAGTAATAGGAATGGTAAGAGTAGTAAGAGCCGGAGTAGCAGGCATGGTAAGAGTAGTAAGAGTCGACATGCATATTAGGAGTAATAGGAATGATAGGAATAAAAAGTTTAGGAGCATAACAATAGAAGTAGTAAGAGTAGAGGTGTTTAATAGGGGTAGTAGGAGTGCCAAGTAGGGAAAAGTAAGAGTGTCTAGTAGGTACAGTTGCCGTATCTAGTAAGAGTAGTAGAACTACTTTGTAGGAGTATCTACTAGGACTAGTGGCAGTAAATAGTAAAATGAGGGTTCAATATTTTTCTCAAGAAAAATAAATGACATTTTCGCAGCAAATATTAGTGAAAAAATCTTTTACGTCCTGGATTAATTAAAGTTAAATGTTAATAATGGTTTTAAATAGACTAAAGTTCAATACAACCTCTTTAATAATATTATTCGAAATGAAATTCCGATGATCCGTACATTTTGTTCCAGAAAATCAAGGTTTTATCATATAGGATCTCAATGCTTACTACATTTAATTGTTTTTGAGGAAAAACATTAACATTTTCAGAAGCTTTTCGATTTGATATTTATTTTGCTTCAAACAGACATTATGTAGTCACAAGGTTTTATGGTATAGGGTTTCAATGCTAACCAAGTTTGATTGGTTTAAAGGAAACTAATCTATCATTTTTAGAAGCTTTTGGACTTAACATTTTCATTTTGCTGCTTACAGACATTATATAGCTGCAATTAGTGATTGCAATACCGGTATACCAAATACCGGTATTTCGAAAAATTTTGAAATTTCTTAATACCGGCATTTGCTGAGGTAAAATACCGGTATTTTCGGTATTAGCAGAAAATAATAAAGAGTTTCAATTAAAGAATTTTCATATTGTCTTATTAAATATCTATTTATATTTTAAATGTACATTTTTTTTTCCATGACACAAAACCAAAGTCAATCCATTGATGTAAAAATTTGGCTTCAAAAGCACGAACTAATAGAATATCATTGAATATCATTAAACAAAAGTAGTGGAAAGATTGAAAATGATATTGTCATTACTAAATGGTGAGATGAATCGCATTTTCGTTAACTTTTGTGCACCATGTTTTTGTTTCGTTTTGTTGTTTGTTTGTTGTGTTTGATGTCATGTTGATCACTTGCTTTCATTTTTGTGAAACTTAATTTCGAGTGTAATTGTGAATGCATTTGTCCTATGAACAATTTATTCCAACCATCAATTGCAGTAGTTACTTATGATTTCTTTCTTTTATAATTATTTGTCTCAACGATACTAAAGTTTTACAAAAACCTTTTCCTTTTAGCATAACAAATGGTAATTTTTTGTCACCAGTATTGGATTGTTGTCCTGCCTTGCTATTTAGCTTTCTACTTGGCAAGATTTGGCTTTCGAAATTATGTAGTACCTTGAAAATTTGCATAGAGGTAAAGCATAATCAATTAAATCATATTTTCAGATACTTACATAATTATAATTATGAAAAATTTTGAAAAAAAAAAGCGAAAAGGAATAGGAGAAACTATCAAAAAATCAAATTTAGTCATGTTTATCGCAAATTTCAAACCAATGGGCTAATAAAAAGCAAACACAAACCTATCCTGCTCAAGAGAAAATGATGTTAATATTAGAAAGGTATCATCTCTCAAAAAGAAATTACAACTAGCTATTATAAAAAAAAATTAAAAAAAACTATGTACAAAACACACACACACACAAAAAGGATTTATTAAAAAAATATCAAGCAAGAGACTGAATTATTTGTAGACGAAGGACTTCTAGACAATTAAAGGAGATGTATCGCGTATTGTTAACAGTACCACCGACTTGCGTAAAATCAGAAAGATCGTTTTCAACTGTAGGAAAGTTAAACACTAAAATGAGGTCCAGGCTTACACAATTCAATAGATGCATTATGTTTTTTACTATTATTGTTTTTTTATTATGATATATGTACCTACAATTTTACATTTGTTCACAATACGTTTTCATGAATAACACAATTTTCGTACAAAATTATGAAATGTGGCAACGAAGCAATGTGTCCTTAAGCATTTTTGATAAATTTCAAATACCGGGATCATGTTTTGAAAATACCGAATACCGGTATTAAATTTTTAGTCCGGTATTGTAGTCTCTAGCTGCACTTCCTGAAAATGCATTTCGGAAGTGAAATTCTGTTTCACTCCCGAAAAATGCTTCTTTTTTAAGAGTCTTTACGCTATAAAAGGCATTGGAAGATGAATTTTCTTACAATAGCTTTGTGTCACAAATTCATGTTAGATAAATTTCGATTTAAAGGATATTCTTTTCGAACCGAAAAGTAATTCTCTCGTGTTACTTCCTGCTCCAAATATTATTTTTTTAAATAAAAATATCTATGACTCACTGTAGCACGAAAAAATAATATATGATTGCAACAAAAAAAATTTAATGAACTTAAACAAGGGCAATTTCACGGATTACTGACTGACATTTCTGAAGCAAAACAATACGTATTTTGAAATATCTAACTCAAACACATCGTAAAAACAATCTTTCTCGTCGAATATTATATTTTTTAAGCTGAATTCAATGGTATATTTAAATTCTCAAAATACATTTTGGACAATTGAAAAAAAAATGTTAAAAGCATGGCAACTGACTGACATACTTCATTTTAAAATGTCAGTGAAGTAACCATTTTTTAATTAAATATTTAAAAATCGTCCAAAATACATTTTGGGTGATTACCACCACACCATTAAATTCAGCTTAAAAGGACAATATTCCACGGAAAAAGACAGTTTGCACAACAAATACGCGTTAAATGTTACAAAATAAGTACTTTTTTGTTTCAAAAATGTCAGTTAGTTACCAGTGGAATTGCCCAAAATTCTGAAATATAATAAAACCGCACAAAACTACATTGTATTAATATTTACATGCGCAAGCTTCAGAAAGAAACAAAATAAGTATTTTTAAAAAAGCATTTCAATTTATTTTCCAAATACATTACTTGAAGCAGCAACGCTTTCAAAAGACACATTGAATAACCATAGCCTAAATAAAATTGTGCTAAAGACAGGGTTATTAAATTTGATTCCAGATTTTAGAAAAAAGAAATCTCTTTCGAAACATACGTTATCCTTTGGGAGTAAAAAGGTGTTAAATAGCTTATGTAAAAGACTTCTCAACAAATCTTAAGGGTTTAGTTTAACTTCCTTATGCTTACCATAAAATGTATTTCATGATAGGCATTAAAATATTATTTACTCAACTGAATTTTTCAAGTTGCAAATAACTACTTTATGTATTTTGCATTTATGCACAACTTTTCGAAATATTTCTAATAACGAACTCCATGTTTAACCACTAATAAACCTATTTTGTTTCTTCTTTATTGTGCTTTCATGCTGCTTAGACTTTAACTCCTAAACTTAATTTTGTTACCAAAATCATGTACTCACAAGATTTTCACTTATTATTCTTCCATAAACTTCTGACCTAGTTACGAAGATTTCAAAATTTTTACGAATGTTAAACATTGTAAATATTTGAAACATGTATGCTATTACATAAAATACACCGTCAGATCAGTCTATTCCAGTCGAGGACTGCAGTTTCGTGCTTATTAGCACTCATCAGCCCGGCATAGGAGTGACTGAGCTGGAGTTGGAAAACCTGTTAAGAAAGTCAAGAGTGCTAAACAAACTGGTAGCTAATACAGAATTAGCACCGACCAGACGAGTGACCGAAACAATGGTTCGGTTCAACTCGAATATTGAAGGCAAGGCAAGGTTTCCACCTCCAGCTCAGTCACTCCTATGCCAGGCTGATGAGTGCTAATAAGCACGAAACTGCAGTCCTCCGCTGGAATTGACTGAGCTGGCGATGCATTTCATGTATTTCTGCCTTAACCCTGGCTGTAGGGAGGTAACTTACTGAATGTATACTATTAATTGAAAAGAAAGGTTTTTTTTTAATGGCTGTATATTTTCTTTTCTAAAGTGTAGATACAATTATGTAGCGTCAGTTCTAATACTAAACAAGAAGTTCTTATTAAACAAAGCAAGTCTACCTTGCTGTATTCAAATATTAGTTTCTTGCTGTAGTCACGTTTGGTCCTATTACTGTTACGTGTACAGAAAATGCACAACCAAGACAGACCAATGAGTTGTTCATAAAGCAATCCATGAGAAAACATGGTTGATCGTCACAGCTTAATGGCTTTGGTTACAACTGAATATTCATTTTTTTTTTTTTTTTTTTTTTGTACAAAGTAGAAAAATATTTACACAAACTCTGCTACTTAAGGCAACTAACACATTTCACCACTGACACTCAGCACAATAAGTTGGAGTGATGGTGAGTTTGAAGCAATAAATATATTGTTCTTCATAAATTGTTGCAAGATGAAATAAAACCTGAATTCAATTACTTCTTATGCATACTAAATGAAAAGAAATTATATGTTGCATATGGATGCGTAATATTTCTCTTTTTAAGATTTCTCGAGTTAGAAAATTGTATTTGTGGGAGGAAAAAAAAACATTGAGAAAATGAAAAGAAGTTTAGTCGTGAAAACAATGTAATTACGTTCGTAGTGTTAAAGATAATTTCTGCGTAATTGTGCACAAATAAATGAATAGTTAAAAATGTATACTATAAAATGAAAAGATAAATTGTAATTCCTTAAAAATCAAAACAAGAGATTTAAAAAAAAAAAAACAGTGTATCTGAAGAAGGTGCTCAAATACTAACAAATCTTGTTTAAGAATGTTTTTAAGTTATGATGAATTACATAAACTCTTGGTATTTTCGAAGCATTAATTGCTTACTAAAAACTGCAAAACTTCCACTTAAATATATTTTATTTAAAAAAAAAAGCATCGTTTCTTTAATTTTTACTGCATAAATTTCAAAGTTTCATAAATAAACAAATGTTTCATAACTTATAATTCAAGTCAAAGCATTTTTTTACAAAAGCAGATCAGTCAATGGATAAAACAATGTAAGTTAAATAAGTGCTGTATGTTTAGTTTTATAATCTATCTTAGTTTATTTAATTCTACATTTGATATCACTTATCGGGATTGCTTTCAATTAATTTCCTGTGAGTCCTGTCCGCCTCAAGGGAAATCGCTGAAATCAATTCCAAACAGTCTCTTGATTAATTTCAGTCAGCTGATTCTGTATTCAGACCAGTAGTTTTACTAAACAAGTTTTCTCTTTACTTTTAACAAAACTTTCTTTCTATGTTTACACACCATTACGGGATTTAGCACAATTTTGCTAACACGTAATCTTGTACTCTTGGGAATGAAAATAATGAAAATAATGTACGTGTAGACACACACACACACACCTTGCACATGGTAATAAAAAGGAATCATATGAGAACATATGGTCGCAAACGTAATGTTGACTCCCTACATGAATCCACAAATGATGTCTGGTTTTGAAATGGACGAGGAATCGCAAATTTGGTCAGTTCATAAAAAACGGGAGGGAAGGTGTAACAATAAGTATGACACCACGCTTTAAAAAAAATATGTTAGTGAAAGATAGAATGATATGTGACAAAGAGGGGGAATCAGTGAGTGTGATTTTTCGTGACAAAGGAATGTGAAGGTCAAAAATGTTGCAAAAAAGATTGGCTACATTTATGGACAACCCCTAAAAAAATGACAATTGCTTGCACAATTGCGATTTTATTCAATACTCCAGTATTTAAGAAAGGTTTAAAACAGTTGCATTGCAGACTGCAGCTGTAATTCATGGGTCACAATGACAACGCTCCGATAGCCTTGATGACGAGCTTTCCCGAAAAACTTTCGTCGATGGATGCTTTGTTGTTACCACATGTGTTAGAGAGATCCCCTCCCCCCCCCCAGTTTGTTGATATGAAATTTCCTTCCCCCCTGTTTGTCAGCTTCAATCACACCTTTTAAAATACTTAAAGGAGGTGGAAATTTTAATTGTCGACGAAACAGGGGATAAGCCGTTTTACAGGGTGATTCGAAACAACTCGTCAGAAATCTGCATGGAGGTCAGGCATATAGTAATAAACAAGAATCATAAATGAAGATAGGGTCGCATGGACAATCCAGACGCGTTACATGGGCTCAAAGACTGAAACAAGAAAGCGCCGAAACCCTTAGAGATAATGAAATTTTATTACAGAAAGTGAAATTTACATAACATTATACGTTTACAAACCTGGACACAGACTTGGTGGCACGAGTCGTTGCTGCCAGTGGTGTTGTTGCTGATACACCAAATATTCTAGAAAACATTCTTCCATCTCTGCTTCGTTGGTGCAAGGTGTGTATTACGTGTGGCGGTCGCAACTTCCAACAACTATTTTAAATACATGAAATACACCGCCAACTCAGTCATTCGATCCGAGGACTGCAGTTTCGTGCTTATTAGCACTGCTTAGCCTGACTTAGGAAGTGAGTGAGCTGGAGCTGGAAAACCTCTTACGGAAGATAAGAGTGCCAAACAAACTGGTAACTATTCAGTAAGTTACCGCCCTATAGCCAGGGTTAAGGCAGAAATATATGAAACACACCGCCAGCTCAGTCAATTCCAGTCGATTACTGCAGTTTCGTGCTTATTAGCACTCATCAGCCCGACATCGGAGTGACTGAGTTGGAGGTGGAAAACCTCATAAGGAAGAAAGAGAGGTTTTCTTTGACTTTGAGGTTTTCCACTTGCAGCTCAGTTACTCCTATGCCGGGCTGCTGAGTGCTAATAAGCACGAAACTGCAGTCCTCCGCTGGAATTGACTGAGCTGGCGGTGTGTTTCATGTAAACTGGTATCTAATATAAAATTAGCTCTGAGCATACGAGCGACCAAAGCAGTGGTAAAAAGATTATTTTAAATGTATTTTTCTCGTCTTTCTGTGTTACATATTTTATTGTTAAAACTGAATTTGGGAGATAGATTCTGTAAACATCTTGTTCTTAAAAAAACAAAAAAGAACTTAAAGACGTTGGTATCACATACTTGTCATAGAGATGAAGCTTTACGTAATATGTTTCCAATATATTAAGTGACGTGCAACATGAGAGTGACTCCGCTTTAGACTACCACCGATGTTACTATTTGAGTTTCTCTTACACTTCAAGTAGAAAATAGCACATGATAACGCATTTTACATTGTTTATCCAGAAATATATCAAAATTTTACTAAAATCCAGAATTATACCCCCAAATCTGAAATGTTCTACGGTTACTTCATACCGTAAAAGGCACAATTTGTATAGAAAAATAAAGATGGAAAAGATCTGCGAGCCTTTTCAAAAAGAGAAAACTATCAAACATTTCAACATCTGGAATTAATATAGCTCATAGAAGATAAGAAATACTATAAATGTGTTTTGATGACTCACTAAAGTAAAGTCATTGAGAAATTGGATCTCCATTTAAACCGTCGTCACTGTTTTAGACAATTCTCCCCTACTAGTCGATAACAACACAAGGATTATTTAAGGATCATTTAAATGCATGAAACCTGCAATTATAATATTCCGCAGATAAGGTGTCACAAGATGTGATCCGAACCTAGTAACTGGCAATAGTTAAATCGATTATTTCAGAAAAGGCATAAATCCTACGGGAATCCATTGGACTTATGCCCTTTCTGAAATAATCGATTCAGTTCTTATCTCTAAATATTACTTCCCAAATGATTATCTCAGAACTACATTACTGTCGCAAAAATTCAAATGACATGTTATGCACACGAAATTTTATAAAAAATGAGTACTATAATTAAACCCAGTTTATTGTCCATAGCTGTTATGCATCTGATTTAGATTTCGAGTGAACATTATTCGGCAAGTTCAAACATATGTTAAACCAGATGTCACCAAAACTTTTGCTTATTTCATTTTATTCAACTTTATTTCCAAAAACCATCTTCAAACCTTCCAATACATGCATTATCATAGAAATATTTATCAGCGGTACTTCCGTTTTTCTTTATACAACATACACATTTTTCTTTGCTTTTTCTTCAATTGAAGAAATCAAGAAATTTAAAATGAGTTTATGTGTCTAACAATAGTGATTATTCCGAATAAGTTAATATTTTTGCCTTTAAAACTCACGACTTGAAGGAAGAAACTTCATCAGACATTAGGTAAGTGTCTCTTACTGAACTGAAGTCAAAAGGCTATAGGGGTTAACTATAGAGCTTCAAATTAAAACATCAAATTTTAAATTTAAAAAGCTTTAAATGCTTTTACAGGTATATTTACTGCATCCCGTGATCTACATTTAGAGTTTTTGCATCAGTTTCAAGACTCGCCAGTAAATCAATATTAACTGCATTAGATGAAGTCATGTAATTTTAAAGCTAATTTTGTACTTCGCCTTTTTTCAAACAACTGTACAAGTTCTGCTGTTTGTACTAAAGTGATTATAAATTTTAAAAAATTACAGCAACCGATTTTATTTTTAAGGTTTTGAAAATAGTAATTTCAAACTGTTTTCGTTTAAATGGAATGTTTCGTCTCATAGCAAAAAAAAAAAAAAAAAAAAATGGCGTTGGAAGCAATGACTTGCCCCGAACGCACTACAAAAGTAAATTTTGCTAACTTAAAAACTAATAGTGTATACATATATTTCTTCACAACAAGGCAACGATCAGCAACTATTGAATTTATCCTACAATATTTCCTCTGTCTAATAAGAAAATTTAAAAATGAAACTCGGGTCATTCCATGTCAAGTGATCCAAAGTTTTTTCATCACATCTTTGTATTTCTTTGAAATTTGGTTCATCGATTGTACCCTTCAAAGTAATCTAAAGTCCAATTTTTTTTATTTTTATCTTTTTTATTTTTTTATTTATGAGACTTTGATTTTTAGAAAAACCCTCATTTTTTCATGGATGCTTGAACATAAAATGGTAGATAACTCATAACCAAATATAGGTAGAATGATTCGGTAAAAAGCATTTTAAAGTACATTAGTTGCTGTTTTATTAGTTGCTGTTCAAATTTAAAATTTAAATTCCTCATAAAACATATAATGATTTTTTTTAATTCTCCAAAATTTTTGTGTATTTTGTCTTTATTCGTGCAAAATTTCAAGTTTGGATCTCAATGGGATCACATTTTGATGAATTTTCGGATAAAATTTGACTTGAGAAACAATGATGCTTTCCAGATTCTATTAAGTTAAATATGGGGTGCTCTTACTGGTGATGGTCTAGTCAGTAGTAAGTAAACATGACTATGCTTGATATGAGCTGAGATGAACTTGTAGATTAGTAAGCCCCCCCCCCCCCCTCTCCCCACCGCCGCACCACCACTTTTTTTTTTTTTCAAAACTGTTTTCAAAATTAAAAAAAAACTAATTTGAATTCTGAAACTTTGAGTTCAAATTATGTTTTTCGCAATCACGAGTTGCGACAAGACCTTACTCATTAGAGTTATTGTTTCTAGACATGGCTCCCCCCCCCCCAAGCATGTCCCTCCTCCTGGGTGGTTATGTGTGTATAGTTGTGTGTGTGCAGGCTTAAGTGTGTGCACGTAGGCCTGTGTATGTGTGTAAAGGCGCTCACGCGTTGGCGAGTGTGTATGAGCATGCGTGTGAAGGACATGGACGCCACCACTCAGCAGAAATGGATTCCGGGGGACAGTGCTCAGGAGCAGAGCAGCCGCGCCGGTGGGCGGTGGTGCTGCTGGTCCAAGCTGAAAAATAATCCCAACGTCAAGGACTGTCAAATGAGAACAATAAGCAATCGTGATTGCTCAAAAAAAAAAAAAAAAGACTTGTGCGTAAGAGTAAAAATTATATTAAATCTGATAAACATCAGAAGTGACTGAGGTTTATAAATTGCGGGGTGTGGGGGGGGGGCGGGAATCACAAACACTTCAAGTTGGGAAAACTTTAACAGACAACTAGAATCAGGGGTACATACGCCGCATGCCCTCAAACATTTTTAGACATATTATGTATATGATGCATACACATATTGTGCATGATGGAATACTAGGAGTATATACTCAGAAAAATTGATAGGAAATCACTGAATAGAACCACACTCATTTGCAGGGGGGGGTTTTTTTTTCAGAAAGAGGAATAGTAAAGTGAGGGGGGAGCAATCGGGAATGACGGTTATCAACATGGAAGGTTATGCTCAAAAGACCAAAATTTGTTTGATCTATAACTGCTTTTAATATATGTATAGATAGATCTCGTCGCATAACTCTCCTTCACAACAGAAATTAAAACGAAACCAAGCATTAAAGAAAAGAAAAAACAGCTTCACTTCAGTTGTTGTAGTTATGTGTGGACAGACATATGATTTGATACTTCGCTTTATTTGTAGTTTTGTGTGAAAAGAATGGAAAAACATTAAAACAACATGTGAGAGACACTATTTTGCTTTGATCTTGGGGCAAACGATTTCTTTCCTCCTTTCAAAATTGAAGGTTTGTTCTCGAGTAGAGGATGAAATGAATCATAACTTTCCTCATCAGATATTGAATTAATCAAGTACACTTTGTGAAGTTATGATCTAAAAGAAACACTTAGTCTGAAAAAAAAAAGAAAAAGAAAACATATGGGGTAAAAATAATTCTCAATTCAATCTCCAGGTAAGGCGTGATACTAGTAAAGTGTCAATTGTATGTTTGGTTGGGGAAGGGGGATGTTTTAAAAAAGAACATTTACCACATATTAAAAACTTTACTGTTCATTTTGTTTTATTTTACATTATTTTTTTTACATCTTAAAAATTTAAAAAAAAAGTTTTGGTGCTGGGGGGGGGGCTTAAAAATATACAAGTTAATCTCATCAGCTCATATCAGCATAGTCATGTTTTCTTACTACTTACTGGACCATCACTAGTAAGAGAACCCCATATTTAACTACATAGAATCTGGAAAATATCATTATTTCTATATTCAAATTTTATTGAAAAATTCATAAAAATATTTTCTCTTTGCGGTTCCAACTTAAAATTTTGCACACAAAAAAATGCAAAAAAAATATTGAGATTTTTTTTTTTTTTTAATTCATGTTATGTTTTTTGAAAAATTTAAATTTAAAGTTTATATTTGAATTTTTAAAATAAAACTTTTTACAAAATCAGTCAAGTTGCATATCATATTAAATAGCAACTAATGTACTTTACTATCTATATTTGGTGATGAGTTATAGTCCATTTTATGTTCAAGCATCCATGAAAAAAAAAGAGAGTTTTTCTAAAAATCAAAGTCTCATAAATAAAAAAATAAAAGAGATAAAAATCCAAAATTTTGGACTTTTTATTTCCTTGAAGGGTACAATCGATGAACCAAATTTCAAAGAAATACAAAAATGGGTGTGAACAAATTTCTCAAATTTTGTATCACTTGACATGGAATGACCCACTCTTAAAAATAACTTTTGAGTGTTGCCTTTGATAAAATTTAGGTTTTACTTGTACTCTGAAAAAACAATGAATTATTTTTGTGTTTCTTTTTATGAGTATTGATATTAAATATTGGTGGGGGTGTTGGTGATGGATTTTAAACAGAAATTAAAATTTATGAGCTTATGATCAACAATTAAACAAAATAAATATAACATCACATGTAATATTGTCAATCAAAACATATTAATATACTATCTTATAGTTCATTAAAATACTACTGCACATCACAATGCAGGGCACAATTTTTATACACTTAGGGTAATATTAAATATATATTTGCTTTGTAGAAGTATGATGAAACATTACGAGGAAACTCAGCATTCACAAGATTTTTTAACTGAAATGGAATAACAAGTTATGATCCTTTTTCCGTTTATTTAATAACCAAAGTTTTGCGAAAGTTTTAAAAGTAAGTTAAATAGCAGCTCTTTCTCTTTTAAAATGTGACTGAGAAAACGCGGACCATTTATTATTCTTTTTGCAGGCAGTACTTGTTTTAAATTGCAGTTTAACATGCTAACATGAATAACTGTATGCAGTTTGTAGCAGTTCTGGTAACTAAATTTTCTTTGTGACAAATGCTGTTTCATAGAAAAAGATGTTACTTTTTAGATCTTCAAGTTATAGTTTGTAAGAAACGCATTTCAAAAGCAGGTTGCACTAGAGCAAAATATAAGTTTATTTTCACGTTAGTTTTGGATATTATTTTTGAAAGCGTGACATAAGACATTTTTACTTTAAAATGATTAAATTAGCCAAATTTATGTTATTGTCCAGTTCTTAACGGGAAAGAATAAATTAACTAAAATACTAATATGATTCTAAAGTATACATTTAAAACTCGATAAGACTGAAAACAGTGTTGAAACCATCATTGTTGCAACAATTATATTTTTTCAAAACGATATTTAAAGTAATCCTGTTTTATTCTTGCTGTTAATTCGCTTGTTTTGCATTTCTAGTTAGTGCCCTGTTTTGTAAGTTCTTTAATGAGTTTAACAGAAAATTGTATGACAACGTACATGTAAAGCTCCAGATTAGCGGTCCCCAATCGCCAACGTGCAACTCTTTCAATGAAAATGGCTACCAAAGAGTCAAGTCCTAATCGCCAAAACGACGACTTTGTGTTTTCTTATTTGTTAAAATTAATAACGTACTACGGCAGCACGCTATCAATCCTATCCTTAATCTTATAAGTCTTATTCAGCTCATTAGTCGACCCCACCTAGCCAAAATAATCCGTAAAAAACCATATCCAGTGGGGTTTTTTTTTTTTTTTTTTTGGTAGGTATCATTATTTTTTCAGTTAGTGTTCCATAGTTCATTAATTTCCTTCTTATCAAGCAATAGTCGAGCCATTACGACATGTGGGGAAAGTGATCAGTATCGATTTAGCACCATGTTCGGATATGCACTAATGAAATGGAAATAACTGCTTTATTGTCTTCGCCATCGAGAATTCTGACGGTTTAAGGGGCTCATTCAACTCGAGTGTGTTCTATTCGATCGAATTTAATATACTAGTAGCACGGCGAAAAAAATTTTATATGTGGGAAAAAGGCAAATTTTTGGCTGCGTCATTGAAAGATACAATTGATTATATTCGAGTCGACCCAATATTTGATGGAGTTTTAAGTGTCCCCAAAGCAAATGTTTTGTTGATGTTTTGAAAAGCCCTTTTTAGGAGCGATGGTCCTCTATCTCCAATTTCTTTTTTTTTTCCAGTCTTTTCATCACAATATTTAGATAATTCAACCAACTGAGACAGTCAGATAGTTTAAAAATGCTCCTTAAGTAGTTTAAACAAAACAGAAATTATTGTACTTCATATCTTCTTTTAGTGACAAATGTGAGAATGTTTTTTTTTTTTTTTTTTTTTTTTGAGCAATCACATTGCTTATTGTTCTGTTTTGAGGTCGTTTGGTTTTATCCCCCCCCCGCCTCCCTCTGCAGCACCACCACCGTCGACCGGCCTCACGATGCTACTCCTCTAGCGAAAACCGTCTCCAGGTTGCGTCCATATCCTACACACACATGCAAACATACACACACCTACACGCACACACACAAGCACGTACACATCACCACACACATACACACACCTACACACATGCACGCATCACCACACACACACACACCCACACACACAGGCACACATCACCACACACACACACACAAACACAAACGTGATTGCATAATTTGAATTCCCGATGTCAAAATTCAAATTAATTTTTAATTCTTCTTATTATTTTTTTTTAAAGATACCTAGCTTTTCAGCCATACGCTTCAAATTATAAGTATTGCGACTACAATGACAGGCATACAATAATAATAAAAATAAAAAATAATTTTAAAAGGAGGGCAAGAAGTTTAAAATAGAGTTATAACATTTTTTTGCATCGCAAAGTACATGTGTGTTCCTCTTCTTTTCAACAAATACTCAACATATGAAAAGATTTCCAGCACGTGCCTAACTATTTGGGTCACCCCATAAGCATCGCAATGCCTCATTTGGTAAAATCATATCATTGAAGGAAACATTAATCAACCGAAAAAAAAAAGACAGAGGAATATAATAATACAAATAAAATGTCTTATATGTGAGTATTTCTAGATCTCTCCAGTCTTCTGGGCTGATTTGGCGATGTGCCATCTTCTAAGCAATGTGCGTTTCGTCGGTTTCGATTTCCTTTTTTCTTAATATTTTGTAAAACTTAACGATAATTTGATACCATTTTTTAAAAATTTCAAGCATTAGTTGAAAAGTTTTTACTTATCTCTAGTTTTTTACGTATTTCACTTTCATGTTTCAAGCATTGTAATACGTGACATAAACTTTTCTTGAAACATTAATGTTTTGTGTGAAATGTTTTTTTTAATCGTTACTTGCTAATACTGTATATATAATGAAATATATTTTCCATAAAATTTATAATTCAACAATTTTTTTTGCTGATTTTTGCATCCAGTCATGCGATCTGTACGAACCGTCCCACATTAACTTTGTGCTTTACAAGTACTTAATCACAACCTAGAAACAAGCCCGCTCTGATTATAGGTCACGGGAGGTCACTGTAATCTCCTGAAAGTATTCTCAACCGGCAATTTTGGAGACAATATTGCAACATTAATGATCTATTTCCTTTTTAAATTTTTTTAATTATTTTTTGATGATTTCTAATGTTTCCTCTCATCAGATGTATTGCCTGTATGGCATAAAAGAATGATCGGATTTTATCATTCGGTAAAACTGGAACTTAAATCAGCAAATTGAGAATTTTCCCCTATCAAAAATTTTAATTCGCGGAGCCCCTGCCTAGAAATTTCATCTTTCACGAAAAAAAAAACAATTTTCCAAAAAAATAAAAAAAACAACAATTTACAATTTTTCATAATTGTAAACACAAACGATTCAACTTCTTCTTAGGCAACTTAGTGAACGAACCCTTATGGAAACTTAGTTTTCAAAGGATTTTCTAGTAGTAGTGAAATGTGAGGCAAAGTGAAATAGTTCAGATAGCCTACATTTTTCAAAATGAGCAAATTGGAAATTTGTTTTGAAAACTGCAATACATAAAGAAAGAACAGTGGATGAAATAAAATAAAAAACTTAAGTTGAAACATTTTTTTGGCAGAAAATTTTTCCTTTAAAAAAAGCGTTGAAATTTTTCACTTCAAAAATTCATGGAGCGAAGTGAAAAATAAAAATGAAATTCGAATGAAACATTGAGATTTGATTGTTACAAATATTTTTACACAAATAAATGAATGAATAAATAAATAAATGGATAATGAAACAGTAAGCGAATGAATGAATAAATTAATTGATCAATATATGATAGTTAGTAAATGAGTGAGTAAAATAGCGAATGAATTAATAAATAAGTGATTTATTAAACGAAAGAATGTAAATGAAAATTAATTAGTAAATGAAATATGTAAGTAATTTTATGAATAACTGAATAAGTGAACAAAATGAACTATTTTATTTTGCTCCACTCACTTTCTCCTCATGCAGTTGACTAATTGTACAAAACATTTAAAATTAAAGTTAACTTAATATTAAATAAATAAATACCGCTCCGAATATTATAGGTCCCAATTAATATTTGAAATGCAAATAACTTTGTCATTTTATTATAACAAAAATAATTTTGTACTTACTACAAAATATTACAATAAGAGTATCAACTTTTGAAAATTGCTTGTATTATCATATTCTTTGATCTTCAGGGGTAACTTTTTCCTGTCAGGAAGAGTCGGCATGTGTTACTACATAGTTAAAATGTTACCAGATAGGTGAAGCTAAAAACCACCACTATTTCACCACTTCACTTTGCCCCACATTCCCCTACTGCAGCTTTTTTTTTTTTTTTTACAGTGTAATTCCAAATTTAGCCTGAAAAAGTATGTCTGCTATGAAATATAAAAGTATCAATGCATTAAAATGAGCGATAACTCTCAGTTATGCAGATCATATTTACAGTTCATGGAGAGAAAGAGTGTTAGTAATAGGGTTTGTCCATGGTGACTGTCGTTACAATTTAACTCTTTTCTTAACTTATAAAACCAGCACTGTGTTCAAATTAAATTTTGTTTTTTCTGAAAGGTGATATAAAATATCATGATAGAGTACATCACTGCCCCCACACTTTTTTTCAGACATAAGGAATTTTGTTTGTATGAAATTAAGGGGAATGAAAAAATGTGACTGATAATACGCAGAAGACTCATTGAGAAAAATGAATTATATATAATTTGAAATTCTCTTCAAAAAAATTACGTAAAATCTAAGCAAATTTCTTTCCCTTAAAATAGAGATTCTAGACTTGATGAAAACTCTTTGTTTTATTGAAAAATACTTGAAAACTGAAAGCATAAATTTTATTTAACATCCGTGACTGACCATAAAATTAAAATTAGCATATGTTTTGTTTAAAATTGTAAAATTATATCACGGGACGCGGGAGCGTCCCGCCCGGCCAAGGAAACCAAACGTCAGCAGCCAACAGAAGCAAATCAACCGCCAAAGACGAAAAAGAATAAAAGCGACCAAGAACAAGTTTACACGACAGAACAAGTGGGGGGTTTTGGGTTTTTCACCCCTCTGTATCTCAGCCCCATGAAGACCCCGGATTTGATTTTTGGTACACTCAATCTCTAGTGGCCCCTGACGCCGTAAACCAAAATACAATCCCCTGGACCATCAGCGGGAGGAGGTATTAAAGTTATAAAATCGCTGTTCAAAAAAGTTTTCGCTTTCTTTGACAGGGCTACAGCCCAGACGAAAAAAGGAATCAAACTGAAATTTCGCACACATATTCCTTGTGCCCTACTGATGTGCCTTTTGTGTCATTTGACCCCCCCTCCCCCTTCGCTCTCGTTTTTACCCCACAAATCGTACATTTCCGGGGTTTTGCATCAGCCCCCCGGGGGGGCTATGGCAATGATTTTTTGTATACATATTCTTGGGGGACATCGAGGACATATACAAAAATTCGAACCCCAGGGACATCATGGGCCGGAGTAATTAAAGTTTGAAAGTCACTAATTTCCCCTAAATTCATATGTACTTACTTTCAGCTTATAGGGTTTGTTAATCTCTGACTGCAATTGCAAGGCTAGCACAGATCTAAGATCTAACGATTATTCAAAAGTTGTCTTTGGAAATGAAATTTACACAAGAATAATAAAACAGATCCAACAGTCCATCCTAGACGTTAAATCGCGGATATCACAAATTTGCCCACCAAGCAACCACCTCAACTAGAAAAGCTTCCCGCCAAACAAGATAAACAATTTAAAGGATCTATCCATATTTCTGAGAAGTTGAAGGTGGGAGGAGGATCTAACTGAAGTAGGTGTGAGGAAAGAGGAGAACAGGGAGGATGATAGTTTGCAGATACTTGGCGGGCAAACTAGATATCATGACTTTTTAAGGCTGTTTTTTTTTTTTTTTTTTTTTAGGGTGAAGGCTTTCTTTTTTGTTTGGAAGAGTTAAAGGTTTTCTTGGCGGGGAAATTTTTACAACAGGGTTGTTTTTGCTGAGATTTAAATTACAAGAAAAGCATATTTATAAAGTTTTAAAAGTTATATTTATAATGTATTTAATAAAATAGAAAGTTCTCTTGCATTTACTACATCTAGTGCGCTAAATATTTAATTACTTTCTCTTTAATTTTTATTACTTTGTGAACATCCACATTGACAGGCTATTTCCAATGTTTTTCTGCTTGAATATTGACAATTACTAAAGGCTCCTAGTTTTCAATTTCAATGATTCTAACTTCTCGTGATACAATTGTTTGTCTTATTCATCAAGAAACCGTTCTCCAGTTGCAGACAACAATTTTGGAACATGTTCTGCTGGAAGTGATTCCCTCCTTACCTGTAAAAAAATGTTGTTGCTAAACACCTGTTGCAGCTCCTGAATTAAAAAAAATAATAGATACTGAAATATAACTCTTTACAACATGGCCGGAAGTCGGATGGTGATAGCTCTGAAATTTGCATGAAGCTGTGACACTTAGAAATATTTATGTATCGATGATGTAGCACTTTTATTCAAATATAATACATGGAGAACTAGGAGTATATGTTTGTCTAATTTCGTGTTGGATTTTTTTTTTTTTTTTTTTTGAGCAATCACGATTGCTTATTGCTTTCATTTGACTGTTCTTGGCGTGCTATCATTTTATTTTCCCACCAGCACCCTCTGCAACACCACCGTCGGCCGGCTCCTCACGATGCTGCTCCTCTAGCGAAAGCCATCTCCAGGTTACGTCCATATCCTACACTTACACGCATACATACACGCACCTACACACACACATACATACACCTACACATACACAAACACACACACCTACACATTCACATACACACAACTACCCACACACTCACGCCTACACACATACACATACCTACACACACATACACATACCCCCTACACACAAACACACATACCTCCCCCCCAAACCCAAACACACACGCCTACAAACACACACACACTCGTGATTGCGAAAAACATAATTTGAATTCAAGATGGCAAAATTCAAATTAATTCTTTTATTATTATTTATTTTTACAGCTGCATTTTGCTTTTGTGAAGGTATGACAAAGAGCGCTTTGAATGACGAACAGATTTTACCTAGGTTTCATTATTTAAAAGAGGGGTAATGCAGCTGCTAATTTAAACATGGGACTTCAATACTTTAAATTTGTTCTACTCTTATTCTACTTCGTCACCTAATTTCTCTTTTAAGTTTTATTCTGAACTAACTGTGGTAATTATGCTAGATTTTTTTTAAATTCTTTTATTCATTTTTTATCCTCCGTTCTTTTTAGCGTCTACTTCGTTTCACTTTTTTAATTTTCATGTTTTCCTTTATTTCTTAATTTGCCTCGCCTTTTTTTGCCTTTCTGCAGCAATCAATGCCTTTTGTGCAATTTGTTTCAGATTTATTATCAAAAAGAGAAATGTGACTGATGTTACTGTGGCTGATGTCACATATTTTAAATAAGTTTTAAATACTTTAATTCAACTATTTCTAAATATTTAAGGGAATAATATTAAAGATATCATCATAAATGAAGATAATATGACTTTTCATAAACTTGAGTTTGTTTTTGTTTATGCAATGCAAACTTTTGTACATTTTGTGACTGATGTTACATTAGTATGAGGCCTAGTTTCAAAAAAAAAATCGTTACAATTATGACAATTTAAAGTGTCTTTGTTGGTCTAATTTCTTCCTGAGTAAACTAAATTTCAAGAAAAAATGATTGTAGGCATAACAATTAATTTCCTAAGTGAAAAAAAAAAAGATTAACTTTTAGAGCCGCTATTACAAAGACACCAAAGGCAATGAGTTGTGTTGTCAAAGTTTGCCTATAAAACTTACAAAAAGTGTGTTTATAACTTTTTCCGCATAGTTTTGTAAGTCTTTTTTTACCTCATATTAAAGACAACCAAATACTGATACCATGTTTTTTTTTTTTCTTTTTCTGTGATGTCCGTAGTTTCATGGATTTTCCCAATAGCAGCTTGTATATAAAGTAGTATTATAGAATCCGTACTGCGTCTTACTATACCCAAGGTTTCTATTTCAGAATTTTAGGGTTACATAGCTTGTACATGATTCTGAAAATAAAGCAAACGAAGTATTCATACGGGAAAAATATGTATAATGAAGTAGTCCGTCCTGTTGAAAATGATAATAATTCTCTCACTAAGTTCAATAAAAATTTTATGCGCAAAAAAAAAATCTGCACTTCTTATAGAAAATCTTTAGAAAACTGCTTTCATAAAATGATTTAGTTTTTTTTTTTCCACTCTAACGGGGCTGCGTTAGAGGCACTATCTTTTTTCAGACTTACAGCATTCCCTGGAAATATCACCCTTTCTTTCATTTAGCACAACTATCGATGGACGCTTTTACCACGAGAATTTTAACGCCAAGTGTCTCCACCAGATAGAGGCACCTGTGCTCTATCTGATGCGGAATTGCTCCAGGAATTTAATTTTATCAAGAACACTCTAAGTCAAACGAGTGTTTGAGGACTCTTTTACATGTGCAAAATCATGCGACATGGGCGCTGTCGATTTTCTGCATCTTGAAAATCCCCCGACTGAAGCCAGGACCGAACCTGCGCCTTTGAGCGTAAGATATCAGCGTCGAAGCATCACACCACTCTGTCGGCATAAAGGTTTTTAGTAACGAAATAGCTTTTTCTTTAGTAACGCTGTCAGTTTTACTAATGAAGAATCTGCATCGTTACTAGAAATATCGTTACTATGGAAACTCAGTTTTCTAGACATTTTCTAGTAGTACTGCAGTTTTCTTTAGTGTACTTACTAGACTACGTTAATTGTTATTCTCGCACATTCCCTGATTTTTGTTAAAAAAGTTGAGGTTATGACAAAAATGGATTACTCATTTCTCAGAATTGCTACATTCTTCAAACATACAAATTTACAACTGAATATTTTGTCTACCAACATGTTTCACGTGTTTATTTTTCTTTTTCAGATTTTTAACCCAAACAGAAATGAACACTAAGCGTTCATTAATTTTTTGCTTTTAAGATGCTCTTTTTTTAAGGCTGTCTGCTCAAGATAGTAGAACTTAGCTTTGAATAAAAAATTGAGACAATTATGTGTTTAAAATTTAACTTAGAATTTTTTTGAGCAAAATAAAAAAAAAAATAGACATTGTGTTCTCGGATGTTTGACTATAGCTGTGAGTTAAACTTCTCCATTATAAAAATTATAGGTTAATCTGTAGACCTAATATATGTCAAACCAACACAATCATAAGTTTTTTTTTTTTTTGTTGTTGCTGTGTAACATATTGTTTTTTTATGTAAAAGTTCAACCACGATACTTCTTTCTGTTAAAAAAAAATGTCTTTTCTTCTTTACTAATAATAAAGCAGAAAGTATATATGTCTGAATGTCTGTTACACGCATAGCGCCAAGATCGTTCCGCAGATATTCATGAAGATTGGCCCAAAATTAGTTTGTAGCATAGGGGTGAGCACCCCGAAGCGATTTTTCGAAAATTCGGTTTCGTTATTTTTCTATTCCAATTTTAAGAACATTTTACCGAGCAAATTATCATAACGTAGACGAGTAAATTATCAAGTTATCATAACGTGAAACCGTAACATGGGCGAGCAGATAACATAGCAAATTGGCAAGAAATTGATCATCCATTTTTTGTAAATATACAGGCGAACCAAATGACCTTTTAATTTTCTACTACGGGCAAAGCCGTGCAGGTATCTCTAGTAATAACATAAATAAAAAAAACTGCATTGTTTCGTAATATGTAAGCTTGAGGGTAATATATCAGTGCTTTTATCTATTTATCATTAAATCAGCTTTACTTAAGTTAAAATAGTTGTATATGTACTTAACGCATTTAAGAAATAATTATTGAATGTTCGTTTTTTTCTTTTTTTTTTAAATTTACAAGTATTTTCAGTTTTTATGACATTTGAATATTTCTGAAAAACGCTTTTAAAAAGTAATTGCTTTTTATTGCATTGGTTAAGCGGATTTTTTTATCCTAAAGAACCAAAATAATCTACTTTCGTCCCTAATGCTCCATTAGATTACATTACAATCTGAACGACGCTATTTTTCACAGACAAAAAAATAATAATCATAAATAAACAAAGAAATAAATGTTGAAATTTAGCTGATCTTTTATCGTTGCTTGTGATCATCTTCATAAGAAAATTCCTGAATTGGCTGACCGCCAATCTTTTCAGATTGCCGCTTACTTTAGGAAAGTTTATCGACCAATAAGTTATGATGGGATCACATTCCTTCAAAAGAAAACATTTTAAAACTAAATGCTTCAAAACAAAATGTTTCACTATCTCAGCCTTTAATAGTTAACTAGCTGCGTGCCCGGCGTTGCACGGGCTACCTAAAAAATGAAAGAGATATCCAGTTCATGTTTTTGTATTACTAACAGTTTCTAACGCATTAAGAAATAAATAAATGCGCTTAATGCAAGGCTTGCAAAACACCAGTAGAGCATATTTTTGGCGAAAATCTCATTAACGTTAATCATAGTTATCAATGATACAAGTTATGAGTATTTTCAATTAGTACAAAAGATGAAAATATATGCAGTATCAGCTATAATCAGTGATCACGTTAAATTGAATTACATCTGATAGACTATATCTGAAATATTTATGTACAATTACAATCAGCTTTTTACATAAAATGACACATACTGTTTGGTTGATTCCGTGAAACTAAAACACCAAGACTTAATAAATACCAATAAGCATTAATTTAATACCAAGTCATCAGATTCCAATTAAGCTTTAGTTAAAATCCTTTTTGCTTAACTCTGTTTCACCTAAAGAAATCTAAACGATATTAATTTAACGTGTTCTTTTAATGATACAAAATGTATTTCAAAAGTAAAAACAGTAAGGAAAAAGAGAGTTATTACAATTCGAAAACTCACCCATGTAAAGAGAAATAGTCCAACAAGATAAACATAATTAGTTGCACATCCTAAATTTACCAAAATGTGAGGCTGGTAATGATAAACTTACACTACAATAAATAAACATAACTAAAGAAAAAAGTTTCATGTGCTAAAAATAGTTAAGAACGTTGCTGTAAAAATTTAAAAAAAGGATAGATGGTAAAGTAAAAGTTATGCCCGAATTAAACAACCGATTTTCAACTAATTTAAAATAAAATTCTAGATGGAAACGTTATTTTAAGATTTGGACAGCAACCAAGAAAATTTCTTTTAAAACAATTATTAGAATTTTATTCGCTCAACTATATGCAAAATGGCAACAGGAAATAAATAAAAATTCCTGAATAACGTAATGTTAATTAACGTTTTAATTAACATCTCCGCTAATTAAAGTCGTAGGGGAACATGGGGCAAAGTGGAATAGCGGGGCAAAGTGAAATGGTGAAATATTTTCTCTGCTTTTAATTCCATCTATCTGATATTATTTTAACTATGTAGTACCATATGTAGTTTATTCCAGTTAGGAAAAAAATACAACCGAAGATTAAAGCATTTGGTAATACAGGCAATTTTTAAAAATTAATGCTCATATTGTAATATTTTGTTGTCATGGGATGCAGTCCCATGACAAGTTTTGACGCCTAAAACATGGAGCCCTGTCTTGTCCTTTTTCCGACTGGTTGTGTACTTTCGAACAATAGATGCAAGCACATTTTTCTACTTCGTAAACAGAATCGTTCATTAATTTCCTTTTTACAGAGTGTTCTGAGCATCCTTGATTTTTTTTCCTTTCCTAGTTCTTAAGCTTTGGTCCTACCGTTTCAAATGGTCTCAGTTGGGGTAGTACATAAGTGACGATGTCGAAGCCCTCTTTGAAAAAATACTTGGATTATCGATAAGCCTTTTCATTATTTTGACATCTAACGTGTTTCTGTTAGTGTTTTGGACTTATGGTCTTACTATATTTATAATAAAGAAAATGTATTACGAGCTGAATAGTGTATAAAGTTAAAGGTGAGCAATCATGAAGACAACACTATATGATTGTAAGCTATAAGATACGAATCTTTTTTATTTAAAATGAATGTTTATTTTCAAAACTAAATAACTTGAAAATACTAAAGATGTAAAACAGTACAAAGCGAGAAAAGCGTCCGAGGCCCGTTTAGAAGTAAGACAGAGTAGTAAGACACACAGTAAGAACGTGCGTAATTGTGCCCCAATGGAAATGCGTAAAAGTGCCTCGTCGGCAAATTGGATTTATTTTGAACGTGCAAGAAAATTTAATAGCTTTTCTGTCCATACAAATACAATTCTCAGAAAAGGATAAAATTCTACTAATTTTTATGTATGTATTTGTTCATAACTGTGTATTATTTACTCACAATAAGTTTCAGAAAGTGCAACACAAAATTTACTCAACTTGGTAGAAATCAGATTTTCCTATCCGCATGCTAAACCGAAGCTCGACTGATGCTCAAAAACTTGTAAAAATATTGGCTAGGGAGCAGCATGAATCTGATATGACTTTTGGCTCTCCAGTTATAACTCGTTTTGAAAAAGGGGCACTGCGTAAACGTGCCCAATGCGTAAATGTGCCCCAGTTTACCATACTCTTTCAAGGCAAATTTCATTATAAAATACATTGTTCTTTCTCTATGTACTGTAATTTTCAAAACAAATTTCCGATTTGTTCATTTTGAAAAACCTCAGTCATCTTAACCATTTTACTTTGCCCCACATCCCCCTAAAATTACGAAATTGGTGTTATTATTTTCTTTGGAAAATTTCGTATTGATCGGTATCTCGTTCGACTCTCGATTCACAGCAATTCTCGAGAAGATCTATCTTCAGATGGACGGACAGACAGACAGACGGACTCGAACAGATTTTAATAGCATGGATGGATAAAATAAAGATAATTTATCGAAGTAAACTGTTGTATATCTAAGCATAATTATGTTTTTGAAATGCAGCAAAATACAAGAGTATAATATTCTGAGTTATTAATTTCGGCATTATGTTAAAATTTGGGAGAAAATTTTAATTTCAACTGTCGCAACTGTCAGGAAAAAAAAACTTTTCAGTCCTTGTTTTAAATTTTTTAAAATACACAGCCGTTTCAGAACATCTGGAGTGCAAAACCTGCATTTTTTGTGTTTCTGCATATGCGTAAAAATGACAAAACCGAAACTTAACAAAACGGCTTTGAGGTACAAACCCCCATGCTTCACATCAAATTTAACGAAGATTGGTTGATCGGTTTTCGCTATAAACAAAATACAGATAGATTGCCTTACAAATAGACATACGAGAATACCCAATTAAATACACATACCTATTTAAATATAAGAAATGATTCAGATAAAGCTAAAGATTTAAACAGGTTTAAGATTTTAACCTTTAAAATAAGATAAATATTACTAAAATTGAAATGTAAAGTATTCAGTAATACGGAAAATAACTGTTCCACATATTTCCACATATTTACATATTATAAGAAATTGCAATTACAATATTTTTTCAATAATTTAATGGAACTTTTATAAGTCATAAATGTTTATTTTAAATTCATTGCGCAGCTCGTTTTATGAAATTCGTTTTGTTTAAAAAATATATTATAGAAACCAAAAATGCATACGCGAAGTTAAGTTTCTTGAGAGCAAAATTAAATAATATTTAGTATTAAATATTTAAATTTAAGAATATTAATTCACGGAAAAAATTTAAGGAAACTTATATCGTACTAAATATTCAGTATATCAGCATGATAAGACTTTTGCTATAGTGACCGTATTTGCATAAAGTTTTATGATTTCATGACATCTCCTACTCTGTTTTCTGTTACGATTAAAATGTAATATTTAATTAATTTCACCGTTAGTTCACTGCTAAGCATAAGCTAAAGAAGATACTTCCTTTCATGGTTTCATGAATAATTCATCGTATCTTTCATTTGTCCGACTGGCTATAAATTTATGATTTTAAACTGGAAAGGTTTTGAAATATTTTATGAAGCATGAATTTAAGGTGGCTATGCCGATAGCTTTAAATCTAAACTAAAACTTAAAATTAATGAAATTGTCTTTTTTAGAGTAAAACTGTTAATTTCATTAGTTTAAATTCTTTAGTCTGATTAATTAGTTTATTTATATTTCCAGGAAACCATGCAAAAGCATAGTAATGAAAAAAATATCTAAACAGATAGCAATCAGTAAAACATAAAATAAGACAGGTAAAACTTTTCATTTCACAAAAATTGCAGATTATTGAACACACGTGTTTCGGGTTTACACGTATTCAGCCAGAATATCACCTATTTTGCATTGAAAAAGAGGCTTCTTGTAAGATAGAAACACGTGTATGCAGTTTTTGTACAACTAGGCGTTGTTTTATCTTATTTTACTTTTCAAGCGTAAAAGTATTTTTTCAACTCTATAGTACAACATGTTTTTGGACGCATGAATTATTTGCTCGCGTGTCCCTGTTATCAAAATATTGGACTTAAAATCTGTCGAAATTTTGATATAACTCACCAACTATAGCAGGTGTCGGTGTGTAATAGAAAATAGCTTTCATACGCTTTGCAGATTTATGTCCTGCTACATGCAGACGGTGAAATCACGTGGTACCTTCGATTTCTAGCCAAGTCCTTAAATTTGGCTATTTTCTTAACATTTCAGCAGAACTTAATACCTTAGAAGAAGAATAAAAAAATGGAAGGAGCAAGTCCAATCATTGTATTAGCAAAAGCTGAGGAGAAAACCCCAAGTTACAAAACTCAACTACGACGAAACGTTGACACGTTTAGCATGACTAGCAAAAGAAACCTGATTTCATCCAATGCTTCGCATCAAAATCTATTACATGATTTGGGTTATTCGCTTCACGAAAAAAAGTCTTCACTCCCTCTATTTTATCTCTTCTTAATGGTCCTGCTACATGCAGGCGGTGAAATCACTTCGTACCTTAAATGTCTCGCCAAGTCCTTAAATTTGGCTCTTTTCTTAACATTTCAACAGAATTTAATACCACATAGCAGGAATTAATAATGGAGGGTAGCAAGTTCAATCATTAGCTTAGCAAAAGCTGAGGCAAAGACGCCAAGTCACAAGACTTAACAACGACAAATGATTGACGCGTTTTGCTTGAGACTAGCGGAAGAAACATGATTTTGTCAAATGCTTCGCTTTAAAATGGTGTCTCCCCAGTTTTGACAACCTTTCATTTCCTCTCCCCTGTTTTTCAGTTTCAATCACAACTTTTGATGTATTAAAAGGGGCAAGAAATTTGAACTGTTGGCGAAACTGGGGATAAAGCTTTAAAATCTATTACGTGACGTAGGGTCTTTGCTTCACGAATGCAAGTATTTACTCCTTCCATTTTATCTCTTCTCATTGTATAACTTGACAACAGGGAGACGAAGGAAAATAATTTTTCTCGCATAGATGCCTCAATGTGCTGTTTCAAATGCTACCTGTTTGAATGTTTTTATTCTAACACTCTTCGTGTGATTTCTTTGTTGGAAACATTTTCTTACTCTTGAAGGATAGTTGGATATATGTCGCTTACTCCTTTCAACAACGTCATATCTCAAAAAACGTGATTTTTCAGGTGAGCGATTTTGAAAACTAAAAGTAAGATATCATGTAATAAAACTTTATTTCAAGCCACTGATGGAACTTTTTCTTGCGCATAAGGTCTTTGCTAAGAAAATTTAGGCGTTTCTTCTCTGTTTCATGGAGAAGTATAAAAGTGTAAGATTTCAAAAGTAACGTTTTATTTATTACGTTCTTGCACTAAAATTCAAAAATACTATTTAAAGAATCTCAAAATAAGTCAATGTTGTTGCTAATTGTTTTCCTTACAATACCAACAATACCGACATAAATGCAAATAGTGCGTTTTTGATCAAAAAAGCAAAATTGAAAAATGCTAGTTTTTTTTTTTTTTTTTTTTTTTTTTATTTTATTTATTGCAATACTGTTTTCGGAATAAATAATATTATCTTTCGCTAAACGACACAGATGTTTCATGCTTAATGGATCAAGCACAACCCAAAATTTGGCATTCTTGAAAAGAATGTTCCGAAAATACTCGAAAATGCAAATACGGCAGTTTTGATCTCTAACGGCTAAATATTAGGTTATAGAAATGTATGTCTTGAGAAGATACGCTACTCATTCATTGCAGTTCAAAAAAAGGCATAATTCAAAATTGCTAATTTTTGATAGTGACGTTTTTGAAAGGAATAAGCGACGTTACCTTAGTTCAAAACTTATTATTTTATTTATTGAATTCAAATGAGATACGAACTAGCCTTTTTCTATCTTACTGGGACATAAGTATTTTAATGATATTATCAAAGAAAAATAAGTTTTTCATCAGAAATCATTCGATAACATATTTTCCCAGCGTAATAGAAAACAATCTAAATTACCAACAAAAGAATAAATAGCAGATTTTATCATTTAAGGTCTCGAACAGTGGTAAAATGTGTTCATAAATTCATTTCTTGAACTACTTGTTTATTTTTTTTATTAAGCTTGATTCAAATTTTCTCTCCTGTACTTCCATGCATTTGAATAGTAGAATTAAATATTGGAGAATCTCCGCCGCCATATGCAAATAAAGAGAACAGACGTCACCCTAGAACTAGTCAAAAGCGTGAGTTGTGCTATGAGTAGTGTCCAGTTCGTTCAATTCATTCAGCTCTATCAGTCTGATCTAGTGGAGTCTACTGTTCGAGGAGTTCCATTTCGTCGTGACACGCGGATTTTCTTCGGTTAGCTGGATTTCAACCGGCCATTCTACTTCTAATTGGGATCCAGCCGTCAACAGTATATGTATTCTTCATTCAGCGAACTGGAAGGACACCAGGAAAGTCACTTTTCGGGCCACTTCCAGTCCGTTGAATGACGAATACGGATACAGATATCTTTTGATAGTAAAGTTTGCGTAATCATCGGTCTCTTCCTCAATTTCAACTTACATTGATTCTTGAATTGCACTGTTTAAAATATCTTCAGTGTCTTCTAATTCAGACATTAAATTTTCGTATAAAAAGATATATGTATCTGGTTTCGCTCTAAAGTCTTTTAGCAATGATTCGAATCTACACACTTCCTTTAAATGTAACTTAAACTTAGCTTGAGTTACTTGTAGTTTTCTGGGCATCTCTACCGCACGAATAGATTAAAGCAATTTTTTACTACTAGAATTTTGAAATATGAGTTTCTACTAGCCAAGAAAGGATTCCGGCTTGACGGATCATATGATGTACTATGCTTGTCTGTTCTCTTGATTTGAATGTTGCTTCGGAGACTCTCCATGTGGTGTCGAAATATGTAACTGCGGATCTGCTAGTTTTAAATTTTTAAGATGAGGCCAGTCTACATTAGTCATATTACAGTTGGGTAAATCCGTAGTTTGGCAACAAATAATATTTTTTAATGGATGCATTGGTTGTTAAAAAACCAATGCATCCATTAAAAAATATTATTTGTGTTGAATTAGGGTGTAATTATACGTAGCTGAATTGAGAAACAATGTTGAAAACAATCTCCCGATATTAGACAATTTTGTGACCCACAATCAATAAGTGCTCTACAGTCCTGATCTTCGTTTGAAATTTAAATCCAACTCTCAGAGCTTTTGGAGGGTTAAATCCAATTCTTGATTTACATCATGATGAAATGTGTAACTTTTAGATATGGAAAAAATTTCAACACTTATGAATAAGTTAAACTAAATTTTGAATGGCAAAACTTTAAAATTTTGAACGATCAGATCAAATGCAAAAAGTTTTAGATTTTTTCCTTGTATGACAGAATTGAGTAAATTATGACTGAAATGGTATCTAGGCAACATGGTAAAAATACTTGGCAAAAATACTATTGATTTTGATCAACTTCCAACTTTACAGTTCGTTTCCTGAAACTCTTTTTTTTTTTGATTTCATAAAAAAAAAATACTTAGATAAAACTTTCTTAAAATAAGGACAAATTTCCTTAACATTAGAAGTAAACATTAGCAGAGAAAATCTTTGGCATAGATTTATTTGCAGATCGAAGAGGAATCATGGTATATAACCAAAACACTTGCCATTTCACCTTCCCTGGCTTATTGGCAGAACTGCATTTGCATGTCATTGGATGCGTGATTAAAATGCGCATAGTAATTATTTAAACATCCCCATTTGCACGCCGGATACTGCTTTAATTATCCAGTAGTTAGGGAGAATTGAAATGGGCATCCTTATGTATTGACATTACCTTCGTGACTTCAAAAACATTACACAAATGTTACACTTCGAGGTAGCTTAACGTTAAAAAGACATTTTCATTGTAAAGTAATATTAAATATTAATGTAGTCCATGTGAACTAAAATATTAATAATAATGCAAACCCAACAAAATACAAATGAAACCAATGTCTAACCTACTACAATTAATAAATAACCTAACTATTAACCTGCTACCAACAAGTACTACTAATAATGTAAATACAATCATATAAATATTAGTGATAACGTAATAATAAAATATGCTAATAGCATAACCAAATATAAGTTAATGTAACCAATTTTGATTTCGTCCATAATAGTTTGTTGTCTTTAATTTGTAATAGTGCTTACATTTTTTTGATTATTTGTTTTTAAAAATAATTGCAATACATCAAGAAGAACGAAGCCTTTATAGCTCTATTTAATCGTAAATGCGTAATAAATAGTATTATTAAATAAAAAGAGAAAACCCAACTGCGTAAAAACCAAAAAAACTGGAAAAAAAAAGTCTAAGCCAAGTAGTTTAAAATATTATTAAATTGACTACTGAATAACCACACCATTGAAATAGTTCTATAATCGATACACACATAAGACATAGTATGAATTCAAGAACAGAGTAGAAGGATCAACATTCGGAGTTCATTCGTTTTTAACCTTCAAGGAACACCCTAAAATTTGAATGGGCCCCGACTGTTGATCCTCCTATTCTGCTTTCGACTTTATGATTTGTCTTATGTGTGTATCGACTATAAAAATAGTTCAATGGGTAGTTATTCACTAGTACTTATAATATTCTAAACTACTTGGTTTTTTTTTTCTTTCGATTTTTTCTACTTGGATTATTTTTCTTTTTTGTTTTTTTTTTTTTGGTTTTTACGCCGTCGGGTTTTTTGTTTTTATTTATTAATTATTTTTCACTTTTTAGTCAATTTTCATTGATTTAGATATTATGTTTATAAGACGGTAAATTTCACAATTTTGTCATTTAATTGAGAGAGTTTCTATAGTGAGAATTATTAAGTAACTCAAGGTGGTCTAAGCTACTGATTATTAGTCCCTCTAGGGACCTAACTCGGCTTAAAGCTATATATGCTTGACCTCTAGCAAAAATGGACGAACTTAAGTCAACCACAGCTATATAAATAGCCTGTATAACTCATGATGACGGGAACTTTGAACCGTCGTCAGTCTAATCTTTCTCGCAAAACTAAAAAAGCCAGTCAAAGAAGTATACGTCGTGAAACTCAGTCCCCTGAATCCCGACAAAAAGAAATGCAGCATGTTAGAGATGAAAATCGAATTATCGAATTAGTAGACTTAGTAACTACAAAATTCAGGCAGCAAAAATACTACCTACTAAGTCGTATATATATATATATATATATATATATATATATATATATATATATATATATATATATATATATATATATATATATATATATATATATATATATATATATATATATATATATATATATACACGACTGGTTGTTCATATGGTGAATTTTGATTACTGTCATGTGTTTAATGACACTCCCAAGGTTAAGACAAAGGTTAAGGTTAGCTTCTACAACGCTACATATGAGCAAACATACAATGAATATGCATTCATGATAGAAGCATGTAAGCCTCTGCGTCCCAAACTATGCTGGTATTAACTTGTTTCTGCTACTTCATCTTTCAACTTGATATTGAGATAATTACCAGTTTACCACACATCAAATGCGAATTCTTTTCATTAATCAGAAATGGAGGAGCGATAATAGATATTAAGCAGCTATATTAAAATTTATTCAAAAAAAGGTGCAAAAGACCCCTTTAGAAACACCGGAATGCAACCAAAACGGGAGGTGCACAACTAGACACCACTAGAAGTCTACGTATAAAATTTCAACTTTCTAGGACATACCGTTCTTGAGTTTTGCGACATAAATACGCACATACGCACATGCGCACATACATACATACATACATACATACTTACATACATACATACAGACGTCACGAGAAAACTCGTTGCAACTAACTCGGGAATCGCCATTATGGATATTTCGCGTGTCTATACGTTCTTAGGCACTTATCCACGTGTGGTCGAGTCGAAAAAAAAACTCAGTATTTATTCTGAGGTGAGTAAAATGGAAATTAAGGTCGATTTTTGAGTGAAAATTTTTTCGCGAATACAATACTTCCTTTTTTGTAAAAGGAAGTTAAAAAGCATGAAACCACTAACGCAGCCAGAGCATACCTTCTTGGGGATGGCGTCACTTCCGTTCTTATGCACACATGAACTACCGTATTAGGAAAAGTAACGTGTTAAAACCAAACGCGAGTCCATGAGGATTCATGGTGGTCGTGCCAATTCTTTAATCCACCAAAGATAGCCCAACGTTACGCTTTGGAATATATATTTGAGAACATTCGTCGATATTTTTACCTGAAAAATACTCATGACATCCTCCCCCCATCCAGAAATGACCCCCTCCAAAATCAGAAGCTACATACGTCCTTGATTAAAACTAATGGTTTTGAGGAAGTTGACCCCCCTCCCCCCACTTCTTTGTTGCGCCCTCCCTGGAACAAATCTTTTGACAATGGGTTCGAATGAATTGTACCTCATTTGCCATCCGGAAAGAAAATGACGTTATGATAAATATGCAATGCATCAAAGTATGGAAGTTTGCCTAAATCACGACGGAAATTTTTCTTTAAATTTATGAGCGCCATCAGCGTTTTATTTTTCGTCCGGATTGAAACTCGGAATTAGGATATTCTCGTTGAAAGTGGCTGATGCGCGAAACACTAGGTAGAAAACTGAATTAACTTCTTGACTTCATGAATAATTCAGCTTTCTTTTCATTTGTTTCGCCAGCAATAAATTCATGCATTGGAACAAAGATATTTTGAAAGACCTTTCTGAAGACAATGCAACTACTGGTGATACAGCAATGAAACTAAAGTTTCGAGTTTATTGAGTTACGTGAAAAACTTTTCACTCTAACTGAATGAATCAAGTTCGTTTTGTTTTCATTTTATTCGAAACAAAATAAGGAAAAACAGATTTCATAAAACTAACAATGCCACATTCGCAAAATGCTTATTTAAACCAATACTGGTTTTCTATGTTCCTCATTTTAATCATAAATTTTTAAGTACCTGATTTAGACTCATCTAACCGAGCTACACACCATTTTAGTGTGTAGCTAAATGTGTCAAATATCAAATAATTGTTTTGGAAGTAATATTATTTTTATATGAGATATACCACGTTTCATTGAGACAAACCTTACAAAACTTTACTGAAATGAAACAGTATCAGTACTTCTGAATTCGTATTTTACAAACAGAAACCAAATTAAGATCGATATCTGCAAACATTGACTTATCAGAGGCCCCAAATAATAACAGATGAACCAGTCAGATTCGTTTCGGTGTAGAACAAGAACAAAGAAAAATTGACGAAACAACGGACAAGAACTTTCGATCAATACTATACATGACAGCTAAGAAAGGGCACCTGTGGTCCACTGAAATGTTTGAAGAAAATTCTCACTCGTGACAAGTGTATATTTCATTTCAAAATGTGTTTAAAAAAATTAACAAACGAAAAATATTTTGCATGGGAAAATTTACATACATGCGTGATTTCTCAAACACAAAAATTACTAATTTTGCGTTTTGAAATGAAATTTCGAGTTCTCACGTATGGGAAAAATGTCTGCTGTTTCGTGGAATGATCCATGGGCAAGTTAATTGTTTACATACCGCTTTACCCCACCCTAGCTAGTATAACGGAAAAAAGCGAGGTTGACCATCATTCCGGAAAATTCGAGATTTGTTTTGCAACAAAACAAAAGCAATTTTCCCCATTCAGTTCCAATTGTGTATTGCATATAATGTATGCTTGTTATTTAAGACTCATTATTGACGGATTTAATTATATGCCATTAAAGTAATCAATTCAGAAGCAATCATAGTTACTGCGATTCTTTCATATATTTTTTAAATAAATTTATTTTGATTCCTTTTAGAGTGGTGAATTTAATTTTTATTTATTGAATAGCTATGGTAAATTCTTTATCACTGGCTTAGGGGGCCGTAACTTACTGCTTAAATGTTTGCTTAGTTTTAATTTAATTTTTATAAATTATTCGTTATTTAATAATATTTTTCTTATTAAAATAACAAATGGCATTGTTAGTTAATCTTTTTGCGAAATTAAACTGTTTATTAATCCTTATAAGACGTATGTAGAACTTATATTATTTTTTAAGCTGAACATATATTTTTGTTTTGTTTTTTCCTAACCTCGACTTTTCCTCCCTCGGAAAGGACCAGGCAAGTGTTATTGAAATTTTGGTGACCCCCTCATTTTACAGAAAGCCGGCCAATGCCGGGTGATACGGTAATAAACAATATAATAGTTGTTTGCATTCACTTGAGTTGTTAAACTCTTGCTAATCTACGGCACAGCATTTTTTACTTCCTTTTACAAAAAAGGAAATACTGTATTAGCGAAGAGATTTTCAATCGAAAATCGACCTTAATTTCCATTATACTCACCCCCGAATAAATGTTGAGGTTTTTTTTTCTACTCGATCACACGTGGATAAGCGCCTAAGAATGTATGGACACGCGAAATATACATTTTGACGATTCCCGAGTGAATTACAACGAGTTTTCTCGTGACGTCTGTATGTACACTGTTAAAACTACAGGATGCATTCGGCACCTTTCAGGGGAGAAACGCTTGTTCACCTGCGGCACCCAATACGGAGCCGAAATCACACCTCTAAATAGGGTGAAAAACAGGCACCTTTTAAAAACTAGACAGCCGGAGTGAAAAAAAGGAACCTTCGGAGAGAGAAATGGCACCCTTACTATAGATCCTCCCCCCCCCCTCCCCCGTATTGTGTGCGTTTTTGAATACAGTTGTGCGTTTTTTTTTTTTGTTTTTTTTTCTTTTTTAAAGTTTTGTTTTGATTTATGATATTCTACGTTTTGGACATTTTCACATTGAACTCGGTATTGGGAATGATTAAAACATGTAATTACAGCATTTGATCATATTTCAGAGCTTTCAACATAGTTAAGAAGTGCTCATAGCTTTAATTCATCTGATCGTGCTCTAACTCAGTGTTTCTCAACCTCTTTTGACCCACGGGCGCGGTAAAAGCAAATGAAAAACTTTGCGGACCGGTGAAATCTTTATCGTTTTCTTAAAAATTCATAAAATAAATTATATGAATATAACTCTGGGGCCGTTAAAAAACATGTGAAAAAATTCAGGGTTCTGATGTTTTTTTTTTACAAAAAGTAATGTTAAAAATTAATAAAACAATGAATATCTACCCCTCCACTTGGTATCAAAGATCTGTCACAAATACGTTATAATTTAAAAACGAGTAGTTATTTAAAACATGTGAGAAATTATACATTTACTAAAACATGACGTATTCCGAAAATGAAGCATAGCTGTACTTATGGATTATCTACACGATGAGCCAAAAATATTCAGGGATATTACAATTACGGAAGAACAAAATCGTTTCATAAACGTTAATCAAGAGTACCAAAATAAAATGCACATAAAGTTTTTCAACCAGTTAAATAAAAAACCAAAAGGAATTTCTAACGCTATCGAGCATCAACCGCTAACAGGAAATGATTCTAACACTTGAATGAGAAAGAAAAAAAAAAGAGCTAGACTGAGAGAGATTTTTTTTTTCTCGCTAGCTTTCTGTTATAATTACGAAGCACAAGAAACATTTTTATTAAGGTTCTTTTGGTGATTAATAAAAGCTGCTTATCGAGTATTCAAGAAAGTAATGACAGATATTTTTAGTAGCGTTTTGAATGATCGAAATTTCCAGATAGTAACGGTAAACGGGAACTAGAAGACTAACGGTTACTGAAAAGCAATAAATGCACTTTTAAACACTTAACTATGTTTGAAAGCCCTAAAAGCTACAAAGTGATCAAAAGCTGTACTTACTTGTAATTTCGGATAATTAATCCTAGAAATGTTGTGTTTTAATCCAATAGTGTACTTCATTCAATGTGAGAGACACACAAACGCAATCATTATTTGTCCGCCATATTGAGGTGGTTGAATGTATGTCTAAGGCAAAAAGCGCATGCGCAATGAGTCTTTCTGCGATTGCATGCTGTTTTGGCTCCTCTGCTCTATTTTCTGGCCTGCATTGCTCCTTCAGGCACTATGCTTTCACCTTAGAGGGAATATTTTCACTCGTCTGGAACCCCTGGTTATAACAGTGTACGTATGTATGTATGTGCGTATTTGCGTATGTGGGTATGTATGTCGCATAACTCAAGAGCGGTATGTCCTAGAAAGTTGAAATTTGGCACGTAGACTCCTAGTGGGGTTTAGTTGTACACCTCTCCTTTGGGTTGCATTCGTGTGTTTTTAAATTAGTCTTTTGCCCCTTCTGGGGGGGAATCATTGTTAATTTCGATGTAAACTCAAGTAGGGTTATAATTTGGCGATTTTTTTTAAAATCTGATTTCAATTTGTCCACTGTTGGTGATATTTAGAGAGTAAGCTATTGAATCACTTTAAAATTGCCAGTAATGGGGAAATGACATTAAATTGCAGTAAAAGGAAGTCATTTGATGCACACATCAGATCATTTTTTATTTTTTTATTTATTTTATTATTTTTTTTATTTATTTATTTATTTATTTATTTTTTGAATTTTTAAACTAAACAGCTTTCAAATAACAATGAAATTATTTCTATTTGTAAGGGCTGTGCATTAAATTACCAATTGCATGACCGTAAAATATTTTCAGTTGTCAAAACATTAGCAATTCATACTTCGCAAAGTACTCTTGTATCCCATCATAAAGCTTATTAAACTGCCCATAATGACTAGTTAAATGCATAGCGTTCTATAAATTGGCTTCTAATTCTGAATAAACAGCTGTTTCCCTTGCAATTATGCAAGAATTTGGTCATATAGTTTAATAGTGCAATAATTCCTGGAAATACAATGAGCTGTTCTAAACAAATATGATTATTAAATGTTCTGTAAGTGGTGTCAACACAATAACTAAGTATCCGCTATAAAATATGGATTTCGATTCTAGTTTCAGATTTTCAGTATCATATAAATTTGAGGCTTCGGTCAACGAATAACATTTTTGACTAACAAATGACCCTACTCAAGTGTGAATCACCGATTGGAATTAAAACTTTGCACGTCGATGGAATATTTGAAAATATTAAACACGTGTTTTTTATCGGCCACAAACACCTTTAATGGGGAGAACTTTACTCCTAATTATTGGATAATTTTTAAATAGAAGCTATAATATATTCTTTTACTTTAAATCTTAATTTTTAAAATTCAAATAATGATTGACAGTTTGATAAAACTAAACAAACTAAAGTTAAAGTGTTTCAGGATTTTTCTGAAAATACTATTTAACTATTTATAGGGCACTATATGCTGTTTAACTATTTATATCTTTTCTTGCAATCTTACCCCGTCGCACGGCCAGTTGCTTTTGAACAATTCCATATCAGAAAAATTATCTTCCCGAGCTCAGCATTTCCGATTTTAATAAAATTTGGCTTAAAAGACACTAACGACCAGAAAAGTTATCCTGACAGTTTTTTTTAAACTCTATTTTCAAAATTGTTCGAAATAATTCACTAAAAACCCTAAAAGTGTGTAAAAAATGAAAAGTGTGTTCTTAAAAATTACTGTGACTTCTCTCCTAATTATAGTAGAATGAAAATTCAAAAAATATTGCAAAGCTAAAAATTGGAGCTTTCTATTGATATATAACCTGACCTTCTTTCAATAGATTTAAGTTAGAGGGTCATTCACCGTGACGGGGAAGTAATGCGAAGGATGTTTTACACCTATTAATAGTATTTTTAGAAAAATCCTGAAACACGTAACCTTTGGTTTGTTTTGTTTTTTCAAATTTTCAATCATTATTTGATTTTTTTGTACTTTCATTTTTAAATAAAAAGATATATAGTACCCTTTAATTCCCAATTATCCAATATTTAGGGTAACTTTTACCGCATTAAAGGTGTTTGGTGCCGATTAAAAAAAAACACGAGTTCAATATTTTTAAGTGATCTGTTATGTGCAAAGTTTTATTTCAATTTGTGATTTACACATAGGTAGGATAACTTTTAACCATTAGGAATTTGTTTAGTATGTTTAAAGTATGAAACTAACCCTATAGTTTTTTCAAAAATAGTGCAATTATTGGGTTATTCGAACATATATAACGTTGTGTCAGTTGAGGTAAAGGAAAACAAGGAGCAATTTTAAAGAAAATGTACTACTACACTTATGGTAATTTCCGAAACTAAATTATAAAGTGAGTGAAGACCAATCACCATAAAGAAGATATTCTTAGAGTTCTGTGTGTTTCTAGACAATTGTATACTCCTAAGTGTTTGAAGATGACATTGGAAATAGTTGTTTTGTAAAGTTTATTGATTGTACATTTTTCTCTATAGACGATGTACAATTGCAATTTAACTCATTCCCATTCAGGCCCTACCTGTTATCTCTAAACCTTAAGTTTCACCATGCGTATTTGTTTGGGACTGAGATAGAATGATTTAGATTGTTTTGGATTAGTAAACTGATTTAAAGTGTCATCTTGTGATGTAGCTTTTGATAAGGATAGAATGCTTTGACTTTAGCCTTTGTCACTAGTACAACAGCTTCTTTCCTGTGTGTAATAGAAAATCTCCAAAATAGCTTATCAGACTTCTTTTTTTTCTAGGTATTTTGACATTTTGAAATATGGATGAATATTATTAAATATAGCATATTGCAATGAAACAATAAAAAAGTTATTTAAATAGAATAAGCACGAAATGGAAATATTTATGTGATATTATATGGATATAAAAGTCATAACTTCATTAAATCATCCTTATTTTGTTGGTGCAAAGCTTTCAAACTTATTTTATTACTATTTACATCAACAGGCTAGTTGCAATTACAATTTTATTCAATGACTGGCAGAAATAAAAAAAATAGTCCTCTTGTACATTTTAAATCAACATGTTAAACCAGAAGAGTTTTCTTTTTATTTCAAGTTTTAGTAAAAAGAGTTAGAAAATCAGCTGTGAATGTTACGTTAGTCCCTATGGAATGACCCGATACTATTTTTTTAATTAAAATGTATGTTATATAAAACAGGAAAACACGCTTGACAAAATTTTGAAGCGTACTTGCGGTTTTTTGTATGAAATAAACATGAAGAGGAGCTAAAAATGTTTTAGTTTAAAGCCTTGAGTTTGTATAAAATTTAATTTCAAATATAATTAAGTCATTAGACATTTGACACCCTCAGAGACCACCTGCACCTAAAAATTGCTCGGTTTATCGGTTTTAAATGTTTAGATAAATCTGTGCAAGTGCGTCTCTGAGGAACTTTACTTAAATATATGAAAAATTACATTATTATCAGTTACAATTTTGACAAAATTCTGGTAATTTAACATCAATATGTGTAATAAAGTTGAAAACAATGCATAAAAGCTTTACAGTAATACAATAAACCATAATACGACACTAGAGCGTTGTTACTTTACAGAGGATAACGTGTTGAAGTGTAGAAAAACAACAAAATTTAAACTATATTAGCTATTTAAAATAGATAAAATGTATGTATTAGTCAACGCCTTGAAACATGAAGCTTTCTTTAGCCAAAAGTCTGAAAATTGATTTACGTCTTTTTGTAATATAATTAAGTCATACATACATACATATGAAAAGTGAATCAGTATTTGATCCTTTGTTATAATTTGACATAATTGCTTGATGTTATATTGTGACTGAAAGTATTTGAATGCTGCACAAAGAAAAATGTTATGAGTTGACTACTTCTTATGATATGCTTAGAGCGGCAGAAATAATAACTGTTTCCGTCCATTTTTGTATATTCCCTACGGCACATTGCTATTTTCAGAAATTTTGATACATTTTGACAATACAAAACCAAACTCATACTAATTATTTATTCGGTATTTAACAGTTTATTAAACATTTTCGAAAGGAAATGTTCCCAATCATTTTATTGACGAAAACAATAAACAAAAATCTATTTTCATTCAATATTTTGTAATTTAAAATGATTTGTTGTTAAAGAGTAAAATATTTTATTCAATTGTTTCCGATTCTAACTCAAACTGTCAATGGTATTCTGCCGTGAATTTTAATTTCAACGTTTCACAGGATGCATTTTGATTTAAATTACGTGACTTATCGTAACTTCCATTAAGAGGAAATAAGTGCAACTAAATCAAGTTTGATTAAATGTGAGATTGCGTGAACTGGAAATTCGCTTCTTTGTTCTAAGTATTTATTTAGATGCAGTGGTGGAGAGTAATAACGAAATAACTTGCGCTGCCACTCTCTTGACATTAAATTGAAAAGAACTACAATCTTCAATTTTTGTCAGTGCTTTAGTTAAAATCTAAATTTTTAGAATAAATTCTGCAAAATTTAAGTCATTAACGCGTTCAATGAATTTCAGTTTTTTTTTTTTAAATTGGAAACATATATTTTTTTTGACTTAAAAAAAAGTCAAAATTATACGTTTACGAAATAAAATACATATTTTTGAAAGTAGCTTGATATACACTACACTGCACCTGACTCCAGGGTCCTCCCTCCCCCCCTTGTCGACCACTACACTTGGTTTCACGGTTGTATATGACCCTAGAGAAAACTTGGTGTTTCTGTCTACAAGCATCACCTGATCTAGCACCAGCAAAGTTTTTCATTTGGAAATGGAACTTGGAGCAATTTGTGACCACGACAGATTTAATGAGCATGAATCAGCTTACACGGAAGATCTTTTACCAAAAAGAACGGAATCCACGACTCTACAGCAACGAGTCCAACGCTCTACCACCACTGCGCATGTAGCCTCGATAGATGGCAGCAGCACCTCGACAAAATAGATATAGTTCGAAAGGCAAACAAAAGTCGCCAGAAACTCTGCATCCTAGGAAACTGCTATTGGCTACCTATGGGATTTTCAAACCCCATTTACGAAGGTAGGGGGGTAGCTCCTAGCAGTTACCACAGCACGTTCTACGGGTATTTCGAGGGCTCCACCTCCAAACCAGAACCACTAGGCTACCCACAGCCACATATTTTTACGAACCACATTTAGGAATGAGTATACCCGCAATATAATCTGTAGGACACTAAGCTTCAGATGAAAGCAGCTAAACAGAAAAAAAACAGCATGTTAAGGAACTTCGTGTACAGAGAATCTAGTCAAAATGATTTATAGAAAGTAAAAAAAGTACTTCGTGGAAGAACAGTATGTAAATATATTGAATAAGTTCCGGAATATAAATTCTTGAAGAATGAAATGCAAGACATGATCTGTTCCGAAATGACAAAAATAGTTGCAGCAAGACTGTTCTAAAGGGAAGTCATATAAATATATTACAGTGAAACATCTTCGAACGGCATCTTGTCTTAACCGGCCACCCCTCTTAACGGCCAATTTTTTGCGGCACGGACTCTTTACCCCTACTTACTATTAAAACTACTATTAAAAACACCCCTAGGCTTACTATTAAAAACACCTCTAGCAACGGCAAACGGCCGCCGGTGGAGGCATCCATACCATTTTTCTAAAAAATCTATTCACTTCCCATTTCTAATCGACAGTCTTTCAGTTCTAATAGGAGATATCTTACTGGCTCTTAATGAGGCCCGCTAGTTTTGGAGCAAAAATGTCACTCATGCTTATTTTATTTGTTTGTTTAGTGTGTGTATTCTGGGTTGCAAACAACACTGTTGAAGATCATTTTTATGAATTTCAAACTACGTACACATCAAGATTTGATAATTACAGTGTCAACTGGAAAGAAACGTTTCCTGGTTAACGATTCTACGAAAATAAGCGTTTTTCAATCAAATCTAACATTAATTTGCTAACAATTGTTGGAGAACTTGAGTCTCAAATTGTGTCCTTCCTTCAAAAAATGTAAACAATAAATAAATCAAATACTATTTCTCCTTTAGAAGAGTCTCAAACTTCATTTTATGTGTTTGACTTGCTTAGATTATTTATTATAGAAATTGCATTGCAACTCTAACGAAAACAATTCAAAGCGGCCACACCTTATGAACAGTAGATTTTTCGGAACGGAGGCGGATGGGTGGCCACTCAGAGAAGTTTCACTGTATTACTGATTTCTGTAGTGAAGCTAGGTTAGGCTATTTGCATAGTAATCTGCTTATTTTGTGCATCAAAACGCTGTTAGTCACCATTTACTTTTCCGCACGAAGGTATTTATTTATTTCTTAGTCACAAATTTCTTTCTACAATTTAAAATAGAGTGCTGATTTATAAAACTGTTGTTTCAATGTATAACCCATTTTGAATGTTTAAAAAAAAAAAAAAACTCTAAAATGATGTAATATTGATTTTCTTTGTATGTCAATACATTGCAAATAGAAAAATAAAGACAACCAATACACAAAGGATCATTTCTGTTTCTTTGGATATTTTTATAAGAATGTTTTTCCCAGACTTTTTGAGTTTTCCTCTCTTGTTCTCAAGGATCACCAAATTGAAAAGCAAATGTTTTGCTATGCATAATTCAGTACTCAATGTTTCTTCTTTATTGAAAGGTGAACGTCTTAAAATAAAAAAAAAACCTTAGCGTATAGTAATGCCGGAAAATATTAAGGTGACTCACTTATATCAGTTTCTGTTTTTTATCTTATTTTTGCTAGCTTCTTTGTTCTTTGATACAGTGGTGGACAAAATTATAGACTCATTTTTTTTTCCTTTTGTTTCATTTACAACATGACTCAGTTTAAATTATTTTCATTGAAGTAAAGATGAATAGTTGAAGAAATAGCTCTAAAATTAGCACATCTTATCAATTAAATTAAAAAATTCATAAAGTTAGAAAATTTGCAAATTTAATATTTTATCATTACGTGAAACCTGGACAAAGGTATAAACTCAGAAGTAAAAAATCCAGGATTATGAGAAAGTTTCGTTCCAAAATGTTAATTTAAAGCCATAGAATGAATAAATGTTGCCATCAGTAATTGCTAAAAGTTTTGTTTTTGAAAATTAATGAGAAACATATAAATGCACCGCTGGACAAAATTATAAACTCATTTTTTTTTTTCATTTTTTTAATTATTCTTTAACTCAGTTAAAAAACGTTTTGTTCCAGTAAAGATAAATAACTGACTAAAGAGTCCTAAATTCAGTATAACTCATAAGCTTTATAAAACAAATAATTTAATTTAAAAAAATCTCAACTTTAATATCTTTATAATACATGAAACCTGGACAAAAGCATCAACTCAAAATTAAGAAACTCTGAGGTTTGGTAGAATTTATTCAAATACTTAATCATTTAATATCCAAAAATGAACCAATGCTAAATTACAAACCTTCAATACTGCGTAAACACAATTATAAACTAACAAAATTTTATTTATTTATTTATTTATTTATTTTTTATTTTTATTTATTTATTTATTTATTTATTTTTTGAGTTTAGTTAAGCTACATTTGCATTTACTTTAGTAAAACAAAAGCATAGATTTAGGAAAATGTAATTTTACTATTAACATGGATAAATTGAAAAAAAATTAATATTTGAAATGTTTTAAAAATTAACACTGCATTAAATTTAGCTATTAGTGTAAACTACCAACTTTTAAAAACGAGTTGGGCCCTCAGTTTTCTGAATTACCTCGAATATGCGGCTGGGCATGTAGATTTCACAAGAGTTTTCAACAGCTGCAGTGGCATATGGTTCCATGCTGAAAGTATTGCCCTTTTCAATTTCTCTGTGGTTTGGTACTGGTGGCAATCATAATAAACTTTGCGAACCGTGGTGCCTCAAAGATTTTCAATCGGATTAAGATCCGAACTACGAGCTGGCCATTTGATAACTTTGATACCCCACGCTTGAACCATTCTTTTGTACGTTTCGCTGTGTGTACACTCGCGTTATCTTGCTAAAATAACTCGTTACCTCCAGGAATCAGATGAGCAAAAAGTAAGACATGATCTTCCATTATTAATTGGTAATCTTCAGCGTTCTATCTTCAATTAAGAAATGCCAATCCTGCTTTACCATGCTGAGAGAGTTATTTATCTTTACTGGAACAATTTTTTTTTTAACTGAGTTAAATTATGATTGAAAAAATGAGAAAGAAAAATGAGTTTATAATTTTGTCCAGCGGTGCATTTATATGTTTCTCATAAATTTCCAAAAACGAAACTTTTAGCAATCACTGATGGCAACATTTATTCATTCTATGGCGTTAAATTAACATTTTCGAACGAAACTTTCTCGTAATCCTGGATTTTTTACCTTTGAGTTTATACTTTTGTCCAGATTTCACGTAATGATAAAATATTAAATTTGCAAATTTTCTAATTTTATGAATTTTTTAATTTAATTTGATAAGATATATTAATTTTAGAACTATTTCTTCAACTATTCATCTTTACTTCAATGAAAATAATTTAAACTGAGTCATGTTGTAATTGAAGCAAAATAGAAAAGATTTGAGTCTATAATTTTGTCCACCACTGTATAAAGTTATTGTGTGTGTGTTCAGGTTTACTTCCATAACTTTCTTTCACTAAAACTTAGTTTTAAGTCTATACAAGCAAATAAAATAGTAGCAAAAGAAACTGAAGATCTTCATACAATCTTGAATAAAAATCAGGGGCAATACAAAAAGCAAATTTATCGATAACGTTGAGAAAGTTTATTTCTAAAGCTAGCTTTTAAATTAACTAGAAAGAGCAGCTAGGAACCCCGCAATTAGCTAAATGATCTCGTTTTTGCTTGTACCGCATAAAATAAATAAAGTTGCAGAACGGAGAGTAAATTGTATGATAAATTTTGAAACTTTTCCAAATTTCGGAAAGCTTTTAACAAAATGTTGCTACATATAAGTTTCCTTGCAGTTTCGGTACTGAGTTCGTTTTTCAGTCTTATTTCTTGTTGTGTATCTGAATTTTAGATATAGGTTTTCCTTTCTATAAATGGTTAATATAACCATTAACTTTTTCGCCACTCTCTTTTGAACCATGCCAGCTTATTTCATATAAATACTATATTTATGCATTTATTTATTTATTTAGTTTTGAGTCTTTGTAGCCCGTTGCTTAGCACTGGAAATTCAGAACTTTTTTTCAACAGGAAAGATATTCCTTTTAGCCTCAAACTATTTCTCTGCGAACATTTTGCAACGTTTTCGTGTTTGTTTAAGTTATCACGTTGATGCAAATTTATGATGAGTGAAGTGTACAATACGCGTGCTGAAACAAATCCGAATACTTGCTTTCATTGCCAGACACACTTGACGATAAAATTATCTTTTCAATTCTGAGCAGGTTTCTGGTAGACACGTTATGGTCCTGCAAAATACATATTTTGGCTGTTTCACGTATGTAGAATTCCTCATAAATGAATATACACCCAAACCTGTTTTTGCGCGGTGGATAGGGACCACAAAAAAAAATCATTCAAAACTCCCCAAGTAGCTTTTAAAGTAGTTTTGGCAGCGCA